>NW_027464657.1:1042200-1224200 GCF_043290135.1 Rhipicephalus microplus | reverse complement strand
CTGATAGCTTTGAAGATATGTTCTGATGGTGGTGATAGTGGAGCAGGACTGTCTCCGTGGCGCAATTGGCTAGCGCGTTCGGCTGTTAACCGATAGGTTGGAGTTTCGAGCCCTCCCGGGAGTGGTGTGTTGCTTTTTTCTTTGCGCTGATAGCTTTGAAGATATGTTCTGATGGTGGTGAAAGTGGAGCACGACTGTCTCCTTGGCGCGATTGGCTAGCGCGATCGGCTGTTAACCGAAAGGTTGGAGGTTTGATTCACGCTGTGGTGGTGCGGCGCTTTATTTCTTTGGGCTGATAGCTTTGAAGATATGTTCTAATGGTGGTGAGAGTGGAGGTGGACATTCTCCGTGGCGCAATTGGCTAGCGCGATCGGCTGTTAACCGAAAGGTTGGAGTTTCGAGCGCTCCCGGGAGTGGTGTGTTGCTTTTTTCTTTGCGCTGCGAGCTTTGAAGATATGTTCTAATGGTGGTGAAAGTGGGGCACGACTGTCTCCGTGGCGCAATTGGCTAGCGCGATCGGCTGGTAACCGAAAGGTTGGAGGTTCGAGCCCAACCAGTGGTGGTGCGGCGCGTTTTCTTCTTTGGGCTGATAGCTTTGAAGATACGTTCTGATGGTGGTGAGAGTGGAGCAGGACTGTCTCCGTGGCGCAATTGGCTAGCGCGATCGGCTGTTAACCGAAAGGTTGGAGGTTCGAGCGCTCCGGGTAGTGGTGTGTTGCTTTTTTCTTTGCGCTGATAGCTTTGAAGTTATGTTCTGATGGTGGTGAGAGTGGAGCACGACTGTCTCCGTGGCGCAATTGGCTAGCGTGATCGGCTGTTAACCGAAAGGTTGAAGGTTCGAGCCCACGCGGTGGTGGTGCGGCGCTTTTTTTTCTTTGGGCTGATAGCTCTGAAGAAATGTTCTGACGGTGGTGAGAGTGGAGCACGACTGTCTCCGTGGCAGCATTGGCTAGCGCGATCGGCTGTTAAATGAAAAATTGGAGGTTCGAGCCCACGCGGTGGTGGTGCGGCGCTTTTTTTTCTTTGGGCTGATAGCTCTGAAGAAATGTTCTGACGGTGGTGAGAGTGGAGCACGACTGTCTCCGTGGCAGCATTGGCTAGCGCGATCGGCTGTTAAATGAAAAATTGGAGGTTCGAGCCCACGCGGTGGTGGTGCGGCGCTTTTTTTTCTTTGGGCTGATAGCTTTGAAGAAATGTTCTGACGGTGGTGAGAGTGGAGCACGACTGTCTCCGTGGCGCAATTGGCTAGCGCGATCGGCTGTTAACCGAAAGGTTGGAGGTTCGAGCCCACCCGATGGTGGTGCGGCGCTTTTTTTTCTTTAGGCTTATAGCTCTGAAGAAATGTTCTGATGGTGGTGAGAGGTGAGCACGACTGTCTCGGTGGCGCAATTGGCTAGCGCGGTTGGCTGTTAACTGAAAGGTTGGAGGTTCGAGCCCACCCGGTGTTGGTGCGGCGCTTTTTTTTTTCTTTGCGCTGATTGCTTTAGAGAAATGTTCTGACGGTGGTGAGATTGGAGCACGACTGTCTCCATGGCGCAATTGGCTAGCACGTTCGGCTGTTAACCGAAAAATTGGAGTTTCAAGCCCTCCCGGGAGTGGTGTGTCGCTTTTTCTTTGCGCTGATAGCTTTGAAGATATGTTTTGATGGTGGTGAGAGTGGAGCACGACTGTCTCCGTGGCGCAATTGGCTAGCGCTATCGGCTGTTAACCGAAAGGATGGAGGTTCGAGCCCACCCGGTGGTGGTGCGCGCTTCTTTTTCTTTGGGCTGATAGCTCTGAAGAAATGTTGTGACGGGGGTGAGAGTGGAGCACGACTGTCTCCATGGCGCAATTGGCTAGCGTGATCAGCTGTTAACCGAAAGGTTGGAGGTTTAAGCCCACCCGGTGGTGGTGCGGTGCTTTTTTTTCTTTGGGCTGATAGCTCTGAAGATGTGTTCTCATGGTGGTGAGAGTGGAGCAGGACTGTCTCCGTGGCGCAATTGGCTAGCGCGATCGGCTGTTAACCGAAAAGTTGGAGGTTCGAGCCCACCCGGCGGTGGTGCGGCGCTTTTTTTCTTTGGGCTGATAGCTTTGAAGATATGTTCTGATGGTGGTGAGAGTGGAGCAGGACTGTCTCCATGGCGCAATTGGCTAGCGCGATCGGCTGTTAACCGAAAAGTTGGAGTTTCGAGCCCACCCGGTGGTGGTGCGGCGCTTTTATTTCTTTGGGCTGATAGCTTTGAAGATATGTTCTGATGGTGGTGATAGTGGAGCAGGACTGTCTCCGTGGCGCAATTGGCTAGCGCGTTCGGCTGTTAACCGATAGGTTGGAGTTTCGAGTCCTCCCGGGAGTGGTGTGTTGCTTTTTTCTTTGCGCTGATAGCTTTGAAGATATGTTCTGATGGTGGTGAAAGTGGAACACGACTGTCTCCTTGGCGCGATTGGCTAGCGCGATCGGCTGTTAACCGAAAGGTTGGAGGTTCGATTCACGCTGTGGTGGTGCGGCGCTTTATTTCTTTGGGCTGATAGCTTTGAAGATATGTTCTAATGGTGGTGAGAGTGGAGGTGGACATTCTCCGTGGCGCAATTGGCTAGCGCGATCGGCTGTTAACCGAAAGGTTGGAGTTTCGAGCGCTCCCGGGAGTGGTGTGTTGCTTTTTTCTTTGCGCTGCGAGCTTTGAAGATATGTTCTAATGGTGGTGAAAGTGGGGCACGACTGTCTCCGTGGCGCAATTGGCTAGCGCGATCGGCTGGTAACCGAAAGGTTGGAGGTTCGAGCCCAACCAGTGGTGGTGCGGCGCGTTTTCTTCTTTGGGCTGATAGCTTTGAAGATATGTTCTGATGGTGGTGAGAGTGGAGCAGGACTGTCTCCGTGGCGCAATTGGCTAGCGCGATCGGCTGTTAACCGAAAGGTTGGAGGTTCGAGCGCTCCGGGTAGTGGTGTGTTGCTTTTTTTTTTGGGCTGATAGCTTTGAAGAAATGTTCTGACGGTGGTGAGAGTGGAGCACGACTGTCTCCGTGGCGCAATTGGCTAGCGCGATCGGCTGTTAACCGAAAAGTTGGAGGTTCGAGCCCACCCGGCGGTGGTGCGGCGCTTTTTTTCTTTGGGCTGATAGCTTTGAAGATATGTTCTGATGGTGGTGAGAGTGGAGCAGGACTGTCTCCATGGCGCGATTGGCTAGCGCGATCGGCTGATAACCGAAAAGTTGGAGTTTCGAGCCCACCCGGTGGTGGTGCGGCGCTTTTATTTCTTTGGGCTGATAGCTTTGAAGATATGTTCTGATGGTGGTGATAGTGGAGCAGGACTGTCTCCGTGGCGCAATTGGCTAGCGCGTTCGGCTGTTAACCGATAGGTTGGAGTTTCGAGCCCTCCCGGGAGTGGTGTGTTGCTTTTTTCTTTGCGCTGATAGCTTTGAAGATATGTTCTGATGGTGGTGAAAGTGGAGCACGACTGTCTCCTTGGCGCGATTGGCTAGCGCGATCGGCTGTTAACCGAAAGTTTGGAGGTTCGATTCTGGTGCGGCGCTTTATTTCTTTGGGCTGATAGCTTTGAAGATATGTTCTAATGGTGGTGAGAGTGGAGGTGGACATTCTCCGTGGCGCAATTGGCTAGCGCGATCGGCTGTTAACCGAAAGGTTGGAGTTTCGAGCGCTCCCGGGAGTGGTGTGTTGCTTTTTTCTTTGCGCTGCGAGCTTTGAAGATATGTTCTAATGGTGGTGAAAGTGGGGCACGACTGTCTCCGTGGCGCAATTGGCTAGCGCGATCGGCTGGTAACCGAAAGGTTGGAGGTTCGAGCCCAACCAGTGGTGGTGCGGCGCGTTTTCTTCTTTGGGCTGATAGCTTTGAAGATATGTTCTGATGGTGGTGAGAGTGGAGCAGGACTGTCTCCGTGGCGCAATTGGCTAGCGCGATCGGCTGTTAACCGAAAGGTTGGAGGTTCGAGCGCTCCGGGTAGTGGTGTGTTGCTTTTTTCTTTGCGCTGATAGCTTTGAAGTTATGTTCTGATGGTGGATAGAGTGGAGCACGACTGTCTCCGTGGCGCAATTGGCTAGCGTGATCGGCTGTTAACCGAAAGGTTGAAGGTTCGAGCCCACGCGGTGGTGGTGCGGCGCTTTTTTTTCTTTGGGCTGATAGCTCTGAAGAAATGCTCTGACGGTGGTGAGAGTGGAGCACGACTGTCTCTGTGGCAGCATTGGCTAGCGCGATCGGCTGTTAAATGAAAAATTGGAGGTTCGAGCCCACGCGGTGGTGGTGCGGCGCTTTTTTTTCTTTGGGCTGATAGCTTTGAAGAAATGTTCTGACGGTGGTGAGAGTGGAGCACGACTGTCTCCGTGGCGCAATTGGCTAGCGCGATCGGCTGTTAACCGAAAGGTTGGAGGTTCGAGCCCACCCGATGGTGGTGCGGCGCTTTTTTTTCTTTAGGCTTATAGCTCTGAAGAAATGTTCTGATGGTGGTGAGAGGTGAGCACGACTGTCTCGGTGGCGCAATTGGCTAGCGCGGTCGGCTGTTAACTGAAAGGTTGGAGGTTCGAGCCCACCCGGTGTTGGTGCGGCGCTTTTTTTTTTTCTTTGCGCTGATTGCTTTAGAGAAATGTTCTGACGGTGGTGAGATTGGAGCACGACTGTCTCCATGGCGCAATTGGCTAGCACGTTCGGCTGTTAACCGAAAAATTGGAGTTTCAAGCCCACCCGGGAGTGGTGTGTCGCTTTTTCTTTGCGCTGATAGCTTTGAAGATATGTTTTGATGGTGGTGAGAGTGGAGCACGACTGTCTCCGTGGCGCAATTGGCTAGCGCTATCGGCTGGTAACCGAAAGGATGGAGGTTCGAGCCCACCCGGTGGTGGTGCGCGCTTCTTTTTCTTTGGGCTGATAGCTCTGAAGAAATGTTGTGACGGGGGTGAGAGTGGAGCACGACTGTCTCCATGGCGCAATTGGCTAGCGTGATCAGCTGTTAACCGAAAGGTTGGAGGTTTAAGCCCACCCGGTGGTGGTGCGGTGCTTTTTTTTCTTTGGGCTGATAGCTCTGAAGATGTGTTCTCATGGTGGTGAGAGTGGAGCAGGACTGTCTCCGTGGCGCAATTGGCTAGCGCGATCGGCTGTTAACCGAAAAGTTGGAGGTTCGAGCCCACCCGGCGGTTGTGCGGCGCTTTTTTTCTTTGGGCTGATAGCTTTGAAGATATGTTCTGATGGTGGTGAGAGTGGAGCAGGACTGTCTCCATGGCGCAATTGGCTAGCGCGATCGGCTGTTAACCGAAAAGTTGGAGTTTCGAGCCCACCCGGTGGTGGTGCGGCGCTTTTATTTCTTTGGGCTGATAGCTTTGAAGATATGTTCTGATGGTGGTGATAGTGGAGCAGGACTGTCTCCGTGGCGCAATTGGCTAGCGCGTTCGGCTGTTAACCGATAGGTTGGAGTTTCGAGCCCTCCCGGGAGTGGTGTGTTGCTTTTTTCTTTGCGCTGATAGCTTTGAAGATATGTTCTGATGGTGGTGAAAGTGGAGCACGACTGTCTCCTTGGCGCGATTGGCTAGCGCGATCGGCTGTTAACCGAAAGGTTGGAGGTTCGATTCACGCTGTGGTGGTGCGGCGCTTTATTTCTTTGGGCTGATAGCTTTGAAGATATGTTCTAATGGTGGTGAGAGTGGAGGTGGACATTCTCCGTGGCGCAATTGGCTAGCGCGATCGGCTGTTAACCGAAAGGTTGGAGTTTCGAGCGCTCCCGGGAGTGGTGTGTTGCTTTTTTCTTTGCGCTGCGAGCTTTGAAGATATGTTCTAATGGTGGTGAAAGTGGGGCACGACTGTCTCCGTGGCGCAATTGGCTAGCGCGATCGGCTGGTAACCGAAAGGTTCGAGGTTCGAGCCCAACCAGTGGTGGTGCGGCGCGTTTTCTTCTTTGGGCTGATAGCTTTGAAGATATGTTCTGATGGTGGTGAGAGTGGAGCAGGACTGTCTCCGTGGCGCAATTGGCTAGCGCGATCGGCTGTTAACCGAAAGGTTGGAGGTTCGAGCGCTCCGGGTAGTGGTGTGTTGCTTTTTTCTTTGCGCTGATAGCTTTGAAGTTATGTTCTGATGGTGGTGAGAGTGGAGCACGACTGTCTCCGTGGCGCAATTGGCTAGCGTGATCGGCTGTTAACCGAAAGGTTGAAGGTTCGAGCCCACGCGGTGGTGGTGCGGCGCTTTTTTTTCTTTGGGCTGATAGCTCTGAAGAAATGTTCTGACGGTGGTGAGAGTGGAGCACGACTGTCTCCTTGGCAGCATTGGCTAGCGCGATCGGCTGTTAAATGAAAAAGTGGAGGTTCGAGCCCACGCGGTGGTGGTGCGGCGCTTTTTTTTCTTTGGGCTGATAGCTTTGAAGAAATGTTCTGACGGTGGTGAGAGTGGAGCACGACTGTCTCCGTGGCGCAATTGGCTAGCGCGATCGGCTGTTAACCGAAAAGTTGGAGGTTCGAGCCCACCCGGCGGTGGTGCGGCGCTTTTTTTCTTTGGGCTGATAGCTTTAAAGATATGTTCTGATGGTGGTGAGAGTGGAGCAGGACTGTCTCCATGGCGCAATTGGCTAGCGCGATCGGCTGTTAACCGAAAAGTTGGAGTTTCGAGCCCACCCGGTGGTGGTGCGGCGCTTTTATTTCTTTGGGCTGATAGCTTTGAAGATATGTTCTGATGGTGGTGATAGTGGAGCAGGACTGTCTCCGTGGCGCAATTGGCTAGCGCGTTCGGCTGTTAACCGATAGGTTGGAGTTTCGAGCCCTCCCGGGAGTGGTGTGTTGCTTTTTTCTTTGCGCTGATAGCTTTGAAGATATGTTCTGATGGTGGTGAAAGTGGAGCACGACTGTCTCCTTGGCGGGATTGGCTAGCGCGATCGGCTGTTAACCGAAAGTTTGGAGGTTCGATTCACGCTGTGGTGGTGCGGCGCTTTATTTCTTTGGGCTGATAGCTTTGAAGATATGTTCTAATGGTGGTGAGAGTGGAGGTGGACATTCTCCGTGGCGCAATTGGCTAGCGCGATCGGCTGTTAACCGAAAGGTTGGAGTTTCGAGCGCTCCCGGGAGTGGTGTGTTGCTTTTTTCTTTGCGCTGCGAGCTTTGAAGATATGTTCTAATGGTGGTGAAAGTGGGGCACGACTGTCTCCGTGGCGCAATTGGCTAGCGCGATCGGCTGGTAACCGAAAGGTTGGAGGTTCGAGCCCAACCAGTGGTGGTGCGGCGCGTTTTCTTCTTTGGGCTGATAGCTTTGAAGATATGTTCTGATGGTGGTGAGAGTGGAGCAGGACTGTCTCCGTGGCGCAATTGGCTAGCGCGATCGGCTGTTAACCGAAAGGTTGGAGGTTCGAGCGCTCCGGGTAGTGGTGTGTTGCTTTTTTCTTTGCGCTGATAGCTTTGAAGTTATGTTCTGATGGTGGTGAGAGTGGAGCACGACTGTCTCCGTGGCGCAATTGGCTAGCGTGATCGGCTGTTAACCGAAAGGTTGAAGGTTCGAGCCCACGCGGTGGTGGTGCGGCGCTTTTTTTTCTTTGGGCTGATAGCTCTGAAGAAATGTTCTGACGGTGGTGAGAGTGGAGCACGACTGTCTCCGTGGCAGCATTGGCTAGCGCGATCGGCTGTTAAATGAAAAATTGGAGGTTCGAGCCCACGCGGTGGTGGTGCGGCGCTTTTTTTTCTTTGGGCTGATAGCTTTGAAGAAATGTTCTGACGGTGGTGAGAGTGGAGCACGACTGTCTCCGTGGCGCAATTGGCTAGCGCGATCGGCTGTTAACCGAAAGGTTGGAGGTTCGAGCCCACCCGATGGTGGTGCGGCGCTTTTTTTTCTTTAGGCTTATAGCTCTGAAGAAATGTTCTGATGGTGGTGAGAGGTGAGCACGACTGTCTCGGTGGCGCAATTGGCTAGCGCGGTCGGCTGTTAACTGAAAGGTTGGAGGTTCGAGCCCACCCGGTGTTGGTGCGGCGCTTTTTTTTTCTTTGCGCTGATTGCTTTAGAGAAATGTTCTGACGGTGGTGAGATTGGAGCACGACTGTCTCCATGGCGCAATTGGCTAGCACGTTCGGCTGTTAACCGAAAAATTGGAGTTTTAAGCCCTCCCGGGAGTGGTGTGTCGCTTTTTTCTTTGCGCTGATAGCTTTGAAGATATGTTCAGATTGTGGTGAGAGTGGAGCATGACTGTTTACTTGGCGCGATTGGCTAGCGCGATCGGCTGTTAACCGAAAGGTTGGATGTTGGAGCCCTCCCGGGATTGGTGTTTTGCTTTTTTCTTTGCGCTTATGTGTTTGAAAATATGTTCTGATGGTGGTGAGTGTAGAGCACGACTGTCTCCGTGACGCAATTGGCTAGCGCGATGGGCTGTTAACCGAAAGGTTGGAGGTTCGAGCCCACCCGGTGGTGGTGCGGCGCTTTTTTTTTCTTTCGGCTGATAGCTCTGAATAAATGTTCTGACGGTGGTGAGAGTGAATCACGACTGTCTCCGTGGCGCAATTGGCTAGCGCGATCGACTGTTAACTGGAAGGTTGGAGGTTCGAGCCCACCCAGTGGTGGTGCGGCGCTTTTTTTTCTTTGGGCTGATAGCTTTGAAGATATGTTCTGATGGTGGTGAGAGTGGAGCAGGACTGTCTCCGTGGCGCAATTGGCTAGCGCGATCGGCTGTTAACCGAAAGATTGGAGGTTCGAGCCCACCCGGTGGTGGTGCGGCGCTTTTTTTTTTCTTTGAGCTGATAGCTTTGAAGAAATGTTCTGACGGTGGTGAGATTGGAGCACGACTGTCTCCGTGGAGCAATTGGCTATCACGTTTGGCTGTTAACCGAAAAATTGGAGTTTCGAGCCGTCCCGGGAGTGGTGTGTCGCTTTTTTCTTTGCGCTGATAGCTTTGAAGATATGTTCTGATGGTGGTGAGAGTGGAGCACGACTGTCTCCGTGGTGCGATTCGCTAGCGCGATCGGCTGTTAACCGAAAGTTTGGAGGTTCGAGCCCTCCCGGGAGTGGTGTGTTGCTTTTTTCTTTGCGCTGATAGCTTTGGAGACATGTTCTGACGGTGGTGAGAGTGGAGCACGACTGTCTACGTGGCGCAATTGGCTAGCGCAATCGGCTGTTAACCGAAAGTTTGCAGGTTCGAGCCCACCCGGCGGTGGTGCGGCACTTTTTTTTCTTTGGGCATATAGCTCTGAAGAAATGTTCTGACGGTGGTGACAGTGGAGCACGACTGTCTTCGTGGCGCAAATCGCTAGCGCGATCGGCTGTTAACCGAAAAGTTGGAGGTTCGAGCCCACCCGGTAATGGTGCGGCGCTTTTTTTTCTTTGGGCTGATGGCTTTGATGATATGTTCTGATTGTGGTGAAAGTGGAGCAGGACTATCTCCGTGGCGCAATTGGCTAGCGCGATGAGCTGTTAACCGAAAGGTTGGAGGTTCGAGCCCACCCGGTGGTGGTGCGGCGCTTTTTTTTCTTTGCGCTGATAGCTTTGAAGATATGTTCCGATGGTGGTGAGAGTGGAGCACGACTGTCTCCGTGGCGCAATTGGCTAGCGCGAGGAGCTGTTAACCGAAAGGTTGGAGGTTCGAGCCAGCCCGTTGGTGGTGCGGCGCTTTTTTTCCTTTAGGCTAATCGCTCTGAGGAAATGTTCTGACGGTGATGAAAGTGGAGCACGACTGTCTCCATGGCGCAATTGGCTAGCGCGATCGGCTGTTAACTGAAATGTTGGAGGTTCGAGCCCTCCCGGGAGTGGTGTGTTGCTTTGTTTCTTTGGGCTGATAGCTTTGAAGATATGTTCTGATGGTGGTGAGAGTGGAGCACGACTGTCTCGATGGCGCAATTGGCTAGCGCGATGAGCTGTTAACCGAAAGGTTGGAGGTTCGAGCCCACGCGCTGGTGGTGCGGCGCTTTCTTTCCTTTGGGCTGATAGCTCTGAGAAAATGCTCTGACGGTGGTGAGAGTGGAGCACGACTGTCTCCTTGGCGCAATTGGCTAGCGCGATCGGCTGTTAACTGAAATGTTGGAGGTTCGAGCCCTCCCGGGAGTGGTGTGTTGCTTTTTTTTTCTTTGGGCTGATAGCTTTGAAGATATGTTCTGATGGTGGTGAGAGTGAAGCAGGACTGTCTCCGAGGCGCAAATGGCTAGCGCGATCGGCTGTTAACCGAAAGGTTGGAGGTTCGAGCCCACCCGGCAGTGCTGCGGCGCTCTTTTTTCTTTGGGCTTATAGCTATGAAGATATGTTCTGATGGTGGTGAGAGTGGAGCAGGACTGTCTTCGTGGCGCAATTGGTTAGCGCGATCGGCTGTTAACCTAAAGGTTGGAGGTTCGAGCCCACCCGGTGGTGGTGGTGCGGCGCTTTTTTCTTTGCGCTAATAGCTTTGAAGATATGTTCTGATGGTTGTGAGAGTGGAGCACGACTGTCTTCGTGGCGCAATTGTCTAGGGCGATCGGCTGTTAACCGAAAGGTTGGAGTTTCGAGCCCACCCGGTGGTGGTGCGGCGCTTTTTTTCCTTTGGGCTGATAGCTCTGTGAAAATGTTCTGACGGTGGTGAGAGTGGAGCACGACTGTCTCCGTGGCGCAATTGGCTAGCGCGATCGGCTATTAACTGAAATGTTGGAGGTTCGAGCCCTCCCGGAAGTGGTGTGTTGCTTTTTTTTCTTTGGGCTGAAAGCTTGGAAGATATGTTCTGATGGTGGTGAGAGTGGAGCATTACTGTCTCCGTGGCGCAAATGGCTAGCGCAATCGGCTGTTAACTGAAATGTTGGAGGTTCGAGCCCTCCCGGGAGTGGTGTGTTGCTTTTTTTTCTTTGGGCTGCTAGCTTTGAAGATATGTTCTGATGGTGGTGAGAATGGAGCAGGACTGTCTCCGTGGCGCAATTGGCTAGCGCGATCGGCTGTTAACCAAAAAATTGGAGGTTCGAGCCCACCCGGAGGTGGTGTGGCGCTTTTTTTTCTTTGGACTGATAGCTTTGAAGATATGTTCTGATGGTGGTGAGTGTGGAGCAGGACTGTCTCCGTGGCGCAATTGGCTAGCGTGATCGGCTGTTAACCAAAAGGTTGGAGGTTTGAGCCCACCCGGTGGTGGTGCGGCGCTTTTTTTCTTTGGGCTGATAGCTCTGAAGAAATGTTCTGACGGTGGTGAGAGTGGAGCACGACTGTCTCCGTGGCGCAGATGGCGAGCGTGATCGGCTGTTAACCGAAAGGTTGGAGGTTCGAGCCCACCCGGTGGTGGTGCGGCGCTTTTTTTTTCTTTGGGCTGATAGCTTTGAAGATATGTTCTGATGGTGGTGAGAGTGGAGTAGGACTGTCTCCGTGGCGCAATTGGCTAGCGCGATCGGCTGTTAACCGAAAAGTTGGAGGTTCGAGCCCTCCCGGGAGTGGTGTGTTGCTTTTTTTTGCGCTGATAGCTTTGAAGATATATTCTGATGGTGGTGAGAGTGGAGCAGGACTGTCTCCGTGGCGCGATTGGCTAGCGCGATCGGCTGTTAACCGAAAAGTTGGAGGTTCGAGCGCTCCCGGGAGTGGTGTGTTGCTTTTTTTGCGCTGATAGATTTGAAGATATGTTCTGATGGTGGTGAGGGTGGAGCACGACTGTCTCCGTGGCGCAATTGGCTAGCGCGATCGGCTGTTAACCGAAAGGTTGGAGGTTCGAGCCCATCCGGTCGTGGTGCAGCGCTTTTTTTCTTTGGGCTGATAGCTTTGAAGATATGTTCTATTGGCGGTGAGAGTGGAGCAGGACTGTCTCCGTGGCGCAATTGGCTAGCGCGATGAGCTGTTAACCGAAAGGTTGGAGGTTCGAGCCCACCCGGTGATGGTGCGGCGCTTTTTTTTTTAGGCTGATAGCTTTGAAGATATGTTCTGATGGTGATGAGAGTGAAGCAGGACTGTCTCCGTGGCGCAATCGGCTAGCGCGATCGGCTGTTAACCGAAAGGTTGGAGGTTCGACCTCTCCCGGGAATGGTGTGTTCTTTTTTCTTTGCGCTGATAGCTTTGAAGATATGTTCTGATGGTGGTGAGAGTGGAGCACGACTGTCTCCGTGGTGCAATTGGCTAGCACGATGAGCTGTTAACCGAAAGGTTGGAGGTTCGAGCCCACCCGTTGGTGGTGCGGCGCTTTTTTTACTTATGGCTAATAGCTCTGAGGAAGTGTTCTGACGGTGATGAGAGTGGAGCACAACTGTCTCCGTGGCGCAATTGGCTAGCGCGATCGGCTGTTAAGTGAAATGTTGGAGGGTCGAGCCCACCCGGTGGTGGTGCGGCGCTTTTTTTTCTTTAGGCTGATAGCTTTGAAGATATGTTCTGATGGTGATGAGAGTGGAGCAGGACTGTCTCCGTGGCACAATCGGCTAGCGCGATCAGCTGTTAACCGAAAGGTTGGAGGTTCGACCTCTCCCGGGAGTGGTGTGTTATTTTTTCCTTGCGCTGATAGCTTTGAAGATATGTTCTGATGGTGGTGAGAGTGGAGCACGACTGTCTCCGAGACGCAATTGGCTAGCGCGATGAGCTGTTAACTGAAAGGTTGGAGGTTCGAGCCCACCCAATGGTCGTGCGGCGCTTTTCTTCCTTTAGGCTAATAGCTCTGAGGAAATGTTCTGACGGTGATGAGGGTGGAGAACGACTGTCTCCATGGCGCAATTGGCTAGCGCGATCGGCTGTTAACTGAAATGTTGGAGGTTCGAGCCCTCCCAGGAGTGGTGTTTTGCTTTTCAATCTTTGGGCTGATAGCTTTAAAGATATGTTCTGATGGTGGTGAGAGTGGAGCACGACTGTCTCCGTGGCGCAATTGGCTAGCGCGATCGGCTGTTAACCGAAAATTTGGAGTTTCGAGCCCACCCGGTGGTGCTGCGGCGCTCTTTTTTCTTTGCGCTGATAGCTTTGAAGATATGTTCTGATGGTGGTGAGAGTGGAGCACGACTGTCTTCGTGGCGCAATTGTCTAGCGCGATCGGCAGTTAACCGAAAGGTTGGAGTTTCGAGCCCGCCCGGTGGTGGTGCGGAGCTTTTTTTTTCTTTCTGCTGATAGCTTTGAAGATATGTTCTGATGGTGGTGAGAGTGGAGCAGGACTGTCACCGTGGCGCAATTGGCAAGCGCGATCGGCTGTTTACCGAAAGGTTGGAGTTTCGAGCCCTCCCGGGAGTGGTGTGTTGCTTTTTTCTTTGCTCTGATAGCTTTGAAGATATGTTCGGATGGTCGTGAAAGTGGGGCACGACTGTCTCCGTGGCGCAATTGGCTAACGCGATGAGCTGTTAACCGAAAGGTTGGAGGTTCGAGCCCACCTGGTGGTGGTGCGGCGCTTTTTTTCTTTGGGCTGATAGCTTTGAAATTATGTTCTGATGGTGGTGAGAGTGGAGCACGACTGTCTCCGTGGCGCAATTGGCTAGCGCGATCGGCTGTTAACTGAAACGTTGGAGGTTCAAGCCCTCCCGGGAGTGGTGTGTTGCTTTTTTTTTCTATGGGCTGATAGCTTTGAAGATATGTTCTGATGGTGGTGAGAGTGGAGCACGACTGTCTCCGTGGCGCAATTGGCTAGCGCGATCAGCTGTTAACCGAAAGGTTGGGGGTTCGAGCCCACGCGGTGGTGGTGCGGCGCTTTTTTTCTTTGGGCTGATAGCTTTGAAATTATGTTCTGATGGTGGTGAGAGTGGAGCAGGACTGTCTCCGTGGCGCAATTGGCTAGCGCGATCGGCTGTTAACCAAAAAATTGGAGGTTCGAGCCCACCCGGTGGTGGTGCGGCGCTTTTTTTTCTTTGGGATGATAGCTTTGAAGATATGTTCTGATGGTGGTGAGTGTGCAGCAGGACTGTCTCCGTGGCGTAATTGGCTAGCGTGATCGGCTGTTAACCGAAAGGTTGGAGTTTCGAGCCCACCCGGTGGTGGTGCGGAGCTTTTTTTCTTTGGGCTGATAGCTTTGAAGATATGTTCTGATGGTGGCGAGAGTGGAGCAGGACTGTCTTCGTTGCGCAATTGGCTAACGCGATGAGCTGTTAACCGAAAGGTTGGAGGTTCGAGCCCACGCGGTGGTGGTGCAGCGCTTTCTTTCCTTTGGGCTGATAGCTCTGAGAAAATGTTCTGACGGTGGTGAGAGTGGAGCACGACTGTCTCCTTGGTGCAATTGGCTAGCGCGATCGGCTGTTGACTGAAACGTTGGAGGTTCGAGCCCTCCCGGGAGTGGTGTGTTGCTTTTTTTTCTATGGGCTGATAGCTTTGAAGATATGTTCTGATGGTGGTGAGAGTGGAGCACGACTGTCTCCGTGGCGCAATTGGCTAGCGCGATCAGCTGTTAACCGAAAGGTTGGGGGTTCGAGCCCACGCGGTGGTGGTGCGGCGCTTTTTTTCTTTGGGCTGATAGCTTTGAAATTATGTTCTGATGGTGGTGAGAGTGGAGCAGGACTGTCTCCGTGGCGCAATTGGCTAGCGCGATCGGCTGTTAACCAAAAAATTGGAGGTTCGAGCCCACCCGGTGGTGGTGCGGCGCTTTTTTTTCTTTGGGATGATAGCTTTGAAGATATGTTCTGATGGTGGTGAGTGTGGAGCAGGACTGTCTCCGTGGCGTAATTGGCTAGCGTGATCGGCTGTTAACCGAAAGGTTGGAGTTTCGAGCCCACCCGGTGGTGGTGCGGAGCTTTTTTTCTTTGGGCTGATAGCTTTGAAGATATGTTCTGATGGTGGCGAGAGTGGAGCAGGACTGTCTTCGTTGCGCAATTGGCTAACGCGATGAGCTGTTAACCGAAAGGTTGGAGGTTCGAGCCCACGTGGTGGTGGTGCAGCGCTTTCTTTCCTTTGGGCTGATAGCTCTGAGAAAATGTTCTGACGGTGGTGAGAGTGGAGCACGACTGTCTCCTTAGCGCAATTGGCTAGCGCGATCGGCTGTTAACTGAAATGTTGGAGGTTCGAGCCCTCCCGGGAGTGGTGTGTTGCTTTGTTTCTTTGGGCTGATAGCTTTGAAGATATGTTCTGATGGTGGTGAGAGTGGAGCACGACTGTCTCGGTGGCGCAATTGGCTAGCGCAATCGGCTGTTAACCGAAAGGTTGGAGGTTTGAGGTGGTGGTGCGGCGCTTTTTTTTCTTTGGGCTGATAGCTTTGAAGTTATGTTCTGATGGTGCTGAGAGTGGAGCAGGACTGTCTCCGTGGCGCAATTGGCTAGCGCGATCGGCTGTTAACCAAAAAATTGGAGGTTCGAGCCCACCCGGTGGTGGTGCGGCGCTTTTATTTCTTTGGGCTGATAGCTTTGAAGATACGTTCTGATGGTGGTGAGAATGGAGCAGGACTGTCTCCGTGGCGCAATTGGCTAGCGCGATCGGCTGTTAACTGAAAGGTTGGAGGTTCGAGCCCTCCCGAGAGTGGTGTGTTGCTTTTCATTCTTTGGGCTGATAGCTTTAAAGATATGTCCTGATGGTAGGGAGAGTGGAGCATGACTGTCTCCGTGGCGCAATTGGCTAACGCGATTAGCTGTTAACCGAAAGGTTGGAGGTTCGAGCCCACGCGGTGGTGGTGCGGCGCTTTCTTTCCTTTGGGCTGATAGCTCTGAGAAAATGTTCTGACGGTGGTGAGAGTGGAGCACGACTGTCTCCTTGGCGCAATTGGCTAGCGCGATCGGCTGTTCACTGAAATGTTGGAGGTTCGAGCCCTCCCGGGAGTGGTGTGTTGCTTTTTTTTTCTTTGGGCTGATAGCTTTGAAGATATGTTCTGATGGTGGTGAGAGTGGAGCAGGACTGTCTCCGTGGCGCAATTGGCTAGCGCGATGAGCTGTTAACCGAAAGGTTGGAGGTTCGAGCCCACACGGTGATGGTGCGGCGCTTTTTTTTCTTTAGGCTGATAGCTTTGAAGTTATGTTCTGATGGTGATGAGAGTGGAGCAGGACTGTCTTCGTTGCGCAATTGGCTAGCGTGATCGGCTGTTAACCGAAAGGTTGGAGGTTCGAGCCTACCCGGTGGTGGTGCGGCGCTTTTTTTCTTTGCGCTAATAGCTTTGAAGATATGTTCTGATGGTGGTGAGAGTGGAGCACGTCTGTCTCCGAGACGCAATTGGCTAGCGCGATGAGCTGTTAACTGAAAGGTTGGAGGTTCGAGCCCACCCAATGGTGGTGCGGCGCTTTTCTTCCTTTAGGCTAATAGCTCTGAGGAAATGTTCTGACGGTGAAGAGGGTGGAGAACGACTGTCTCCATGGCGCAATTGGCTAGCGCGATCGGCTGTTAACTGAAATGTTGGAGGTTCGAGCCCTCCCAGGAGTGGTGTTTTGCTTTTCATTCTTTGGGCTGATAGCTTTAAAAATATGTTCTGATGGTGGTGAGAGTGGAGCACGACTGTCTACGTGGCGCAATTGGCTAGCGCGATCGGCTGTTAACCGAAAGTTTGGAGGTTCGAGCCCACCCGGTGGTGCTGCGGCGCTCTTTTTTCTTTGCGCTGATAGCTTTGAAGATATGTTCTGATGGTGGCGAGAGTGGAGCAGGACTGTCTTCGTTGCGCAATTGGCTAGCGTGATCGGCTGTTCACCGAAAGGTTGGAGGTTCGAGCCTACCCGGTGGTGGTGCGGCGCTTTTTTTCTTTGCGCTAATAGCTTTGAAGATATGTTCTGATGGTGGTGAGAGTGGAGCACGACTGTCTTCGTGGCGCAATTGTCTAGCGCGATCGGCTGTTAACCGAAAGGTTGGGGTTTCGAGCCCACCCGGTGGTGGTGCGGAGCTTTTTTTTTCTTTCTGCTGATAGCTTTGAAGATATGTTCTGATGGTGGTGAGAGTGGAGCAGGACTGTCACCGTGGCGCAATTGGCTAGCGCGATCGGCTGTTTACCGAAAGGTTGGAGTTTCGAGCCCTCCCGGGAGTGGTGTGTTGCTTTTTTCTTTGCTCTGATAGCTTTGAAGATATGTTCGGATGGTGGTGAAAGTGGGGCACGACTGTCTCCGTGGCGCAATTGGCTAACGCGATGAGCTGTTAACCGAAAGGTTGGAGGTTCGAGCCCACCTGGTGGTGGTGCGGCGCTTTTTTTCCTTTGGGCTGATAGCTCTGAGAAAATGTTCTGACGGTGGTGAGAGTGGAGCACGACTGTCTCCGTGGCGCAATTGGCTAGCGCGATCGGCTGTTAACTGAAACGTTGGAGGTTCAAGCCCTCCCGGGAGTGGTGTGTTGCTTTTTTTTTCTATGGGCTGATAGCTTTGAAGATATGTTCTGATGGTGGTGAGAGTGGAGCACGACTGTCTCCGTGGCGCAATTGGCTAGCGCGATCAGCTGTTAACCGAAAGGTTGGGGGTTCGAGCCCACGCGGTGGTGGTGCGGCGCTTTTTTTCTTTGGGCTGATAGCTTTGAAATTATGTTCTGATGGTGGTGAGAGTGCAGCAGGACTGTCTACTTGGCGCAATTGGCTAGCGCGATCGGCTGTTAACCGATATGTTGGAGGTTCGAGCCCACCAGGTCGTGGTGCGGCACTTTTTTTTCTTTGCGCTGATAGCTTTGGAGAAATGTTCTGATGGTAGTGAAAGTGGGGCACGACTGTCTCCGTGGCGTAATTGGCTAGCGTGATCGGCTGTTAACCGAAAGGTTGGAGTTTCGAGCCCACCCGGTGGTGGTGCGGAGCTTTTTTTCTTTGGGCTGATAGCTTTGAAGATATGTTCTGATGGTGGTGAGAGTGGATCAGGACTGTCACCGTGGCGCAATTGGCTAGCGCGATCGGCTGTTAACCGAAACGTTGGAGTTTCGAGCCCTCGCTGGAGTGGTGTGTTGCTTTTTTCTTTGCTCTGATAGCTTTGAAGATATGTTCTGACGGTGGTGACTTTGGGGCACGACTGTCTCCGTGGCGCAATTGGCTAGCGCGATCGGCTGTTAACCGAAAGATTGGAAGTTCGGGCCCACCCGGTGGTGGTGCGGCGCTTTTTTTTTCTTTGAGCTGATAGCTTTGAAGAAATGTTCTGACGGTGGTGAGATTGGAGCACGACTGTCTCCGTGGCGCAATTGGCTAGCACGTTTGGCTGTTAACCCAAAAATTGGAGTTTCGAGCCCTCCCGGGAGTGGTGTGTCGCTTTTTTCTTTGCGCTGATAGCTTTGAAGATATGTTCTGATGGTGGTGAGAGTGGAGCACAACTGTCTCCGTGGCGCGATTCGCTAGCGCGATCGGCTGTTAACCGATAGTTTGGAGGTTCGAGCCCTCCCGGGAGTGGTGTGTTGCTTTTTTCTTTGCGCTGATAGCTTTGGAGACATGTTCTGACGGTGGTGAGAGTGGAGCACGACTGTCTCCGTGGCGCAACTGGCTAGCGCAATCAGCTGTTAACCGAAAGTTTGCAGGTTCGAGCCCACCCGGCGGTGGTGCGGCACTTTTTTTTCTTTGGGCATATAGCTCTGAAGAAATGTTCTGACGGTGGTGACAGTGGAGCACGACTGTCTTCGTGGCGCAAATCGCTAGCGCGATCGGCTGTTAACCGAAAGGTTGGAGGTTCGAGCCCACCCGGTAATGGTGCGGCGCTTTTTTTTCCTTTGGGCTGATGGCTTTGATGATATGTTCTGATTGTGGTGAGAGTGGAGCAGGACTGTCTCCGTGGCGCAATTAGCTAGCGCGATGAGCTGTTAACCGAAAGGTTGGAGGTTCGAGCCCACCCGGTGGTGGTGCGGCGCTTTTTTTTCTTTGCGCTGATAGCTTTGAAGATATGTTCTGATGGTGGTGAGAGTGGAGCACGACTGTCTCCGTGGCGCAATTGGCTAGCGCGATGAGCTGTTAAACGAAAGATTGGAGGTTCGAGCCCACCCGTTGGTGGTGCGGCGCTTTTTTTCCTTTAGGCAAATAGCTCTGAGGAAATGTTCTGACGGTGATGAAAGTGGAGCACGACTGTCTCCGTGGCGCAATTGGCTAGCGCGATCGGCTGTTAACTGAAAGGTTGGAGGTTCGAGCCCTCCCGGGAGTGGTGTGTTGCTTTTCATTCTTTGGGCTGATAGCTTTAAAGATATGTCCTGATGGTGGGGAGAGTGGAGCATGACTGTCTCCGTGGCGCAATTGGCTAACGCGATGAGCTGTTAACCGAAAGGTTGGAGGTTCGAGCCCACCCGGTGGTGGTGCGGCGCTTTCTTTCCTTTGGGCTGATAGCTCTGAGAAAATGTTCTGACGGTGGTGAGAGTGGAGCACGACTGTCTCCTTGGCGCAATTGGCTAGCGCGATCGGCTGTTAACTGAAATGTTGGAGGTTCGAGCCCTCCCGGGAGTGCTGCGGCGCTCTTTTTTCTTTGGGCTGATAGCTTTGAAGATATGTTCTGATGGTGGTGAGAGTGGAGCAGGACTGTCTTCGTGGCGCAATTGGTTAGCGCGATCGGCTGTTAACCGAAAGGTTGGAGGATCGAGCCCACCCGGTGGTGGTGCGGCGCTTTTTTCTTTGCGCTAATAGCTTTGAAGATATGTTCTGATGGTTGTGAGAGTGGAGCACGACTGTCTTCGTGGCGCAATTGTCTAGGGCGATCGGCTGTTAACCGAAAGGTTGGAGTTTCGAGCCCACCCGGTGGTGGTGCGGCGCTTTTTTTCCTTTGGGCTGATAGCTCTGTGAAAATGTTCTGACGGTGGTGAGAGTGGAGCACGACTGTCTCCGTGGCGCAATTGGCTAGCGCGATCGGCTGTTAACTGAAATGTTGGAGGTTCGAGCCCTCCCGGAAGTGGTGTGTTGCTTTTTTTTTTCTTTGGGCTGCTAGCTTTGAAGATATGTTCTGATGGTGGTGAGAATGGAGCAGGACTGTCTCCGTGGCGCAATTGGCTAGCGCGATCGGCTGTTAACCAAAAAATTGGAGGTTCGAGCCCACCCGGTGGTGGTGCGGCGCTTTTTTTCTTTGGACTGATAGCTTTGAAGATATGTTCTGATGGTGGTGAGTGTGGAGCAGGACTGTCTCCGTGGCGCAATTGGCTAGCGTGATCGGCTGTTAACCGAAAGGTTGGAGGTTTGAGCCCACCCGGTGGTGGTGCGGCGCTTTTTTTTCTTTGGGCTGATAGCTCTGAAGAAATGTTCTGACGGTGGTGAGAGTGGAGCACGACTGTCTCCGTGGCGCAGATGGCGAGCGCGATCGGCTGTTAACCGAAAGGTTGGAGGTTCGAGCCCACCCGGTGGTGGTGCGGCACTTTTTTTTTCTTTGGGCTGATAGCTTTGAAGATATGTTCCGATGGTGGTGAGAGTGGGGTAGGACTGTCTCCGTGGCGCAATTGGCTAGCGCGATCGGCTGTTAACCGAAAAGTTGGAGGTTCGAGCCTTCCCGGGAGTGGTGTGTTGCTTTTTTTTGCGCTGATAGCTTTGAAGATATATTCTGATGGTGGTGAGAGTGGAGCAGGACTGTCTCCGTGGCGCGATTGGCTAGCGCGATCGGCTGTTAACCGAAAAGTTGGAGGTTCGAGCCCTCCCGGGAGTGGTGTGTTGCTTTTTTTGCGCTGATAGATTTGAAGATATGTTCTGATGGTGGTGAGGGTGGAGCACGACTGTCTCCGTGGCGCAATTGGCTAGCGCGATCGGCTGTTAACCGAAAGGTTGGAGGTTCGAGCCCATCCGGTCGTGGTGCAGCGCTTTTTTTTGGGGGGGCTGATAGCTTTGAAGATATATTCTACTGGTGGTGAGAGTGGAGCAGGACTGTCTCCGTGGCGCAATTGGCTAGCGCGTTGAGCTGTTAACCGAAAGGTTGGAGGTTCGAGCCCACCCGGTGATGGTGCGGCGCTTTTTTTTCTTTAGGCTGATAGCTTTGAAGATATGTTCTGATGGTGATGAGAGTGGAGCAGGACTGTCTCCGTGGCGCAATCGGCTAGCACGATCGGCTGTTAACCGAAAGGTTGGAGGTTCGACCTCTCCCGGGAATGGTGTGTTCTTTTTTCTTTGCGCTGATAGCTTTGAAGATATGTTCTGATGGTGGTGAGAGTGGAGCACGACTGTCTCCGTGGTGCAATTGGCTAGCACGATGAGCTGTTAACTGAAAGGTTGGAGGTTCGAGCCCACCCGTTGGTGGTGCGGCGCTTTTTTTACTTAAGGCTAATAGCTCTGAGGAAGTGTTCTGACGGTGATGAGAGTGGAGCACAACTGTCTCCGTGGCGCAATTGGCTAGCGCGATCGGCTGTTAACTGAAATGTTGGAGGTTCGAGCCCACCCGGTGGTGGTGCGGCGCTTTTTTTTTCTTTAGGCTGATAGCTTTGAAGATATGTTCTGATGGTGATGAGAGTGGAGCAGGACTGTCTCCGTGGCACAATCGGCTAGCGCGATCAGCTGTTAACCGAAAGGTTGGAGGTTCGACCTCTCCCGGGAGTGGTGTGTTCTTTTTTCCTTGCGCTGATAGCTTTGAAGATATGTTCTGATGGTGGTGAGAGTGGAGCACGACTGTCTCCAAGACGCGATTGGCTAGCGCGATGAGCTGTTAACTGAAAGGTTGGAGGTTCGAGCCCACCCAATGGTGGTGCGGCGCTTTTCTTCCTTTAGGCTAATAGCTCTGAGGAAATGTTCTGACGGTGATGAGGGTGGAGAACGACTGTCTCCGTGGCGCAATTGGCTAGCGCGATCGGCTGTTAACTGAAATGTTGGAGGTTCGAGCCCTCCCGGTGGTGGTGCGGCGCTTTTTTTCTTTGCGCTAATAGCTTTGAAGATATGTTCTGATGGTGGTGAGAGGGGAGCACGACTGTCTGCGTGGCGCAATTGTCTAGCGCGATCGGCTGTTAACCGAAAGGTTGGAGTTTCGAGCCCACCCGGTGGTGGTGCGGAGCTTTTTTTTTCTTTCTGCTGATAGCTTTGAAGATATGTTCTGATGGTGGTGAGAGTGGAGCAGGACTGTCACCGTGGCGCAATTGGCTAGCGCGATCGGCTGTTAACCAAAAGGTTGGAGTTTCGAGCCCTCCCGGGAGTGGTGTGTTGCTTTTTTCTTTGCTCTTATAGCTTTGAAGATATGTTCGGATGGTGGTGCAAGTGGGGCACGACTGTCTCCGTGGCGCAATTGGCTAACGCGATGAGCTGTTAACCGAAAGGTTGGAGGTTCGAGCCCACCTGGTGGTGGTGCGGCGCTTTTTTTTCTTTGGGCTGATAGCTCTGAGAAAATGTTCTGACGGTGGTGAGAGTGGAGCACGACTGTCTCCGTGGCGCAATTGGCTAGCGTGATCGGCTGTTAACTGAAACGTTGGAGGTTCAAGCCCTCCCGTGAGTGGTGTGTTCCTTTTTTTTCTATGGGCTGATAGCTTTGAAGATATGTTCTGATGGTGGTGAGAGTGGAGCACGACTGTCTCCGTGGCGCAATTGGCTAGCGCGATCAGCTTTTAACCGAAAGGTTGGGGGTTCGAGCCCACGCGGTGGTGGTGCGGCGCTTTTTTTCTTTGGGCTGATAGCTCTGAAATTATGTTCTGATGGTGGTGAGAGTGGAGCAGGACTGTCTACTTGGCGCAATTGGCTAGCGTGATCGGCTATTAACCGAAAGGTTGGAGGTTCGAGCCTACCCGGTGGTGGTGCGGCGCTTTTTTTCTTTGCGCTAATAGCTTTGAAGATATGTTCTGATGGTGGTGAGAGTGGAGCACGACTGTCTGCGTGGCGCAATTGTCTAGCGCGATCGGCTGTTAACCGAAAGGTTGGAGTTTCGAGCCCACCCGGTGGTGGTGCGGAGCTTTTTTTTTCTTTCTGCTGATAGCTTTGAAGATATGTTCTGATGGTGGTGAGAGTGGAGCAGGACTGTCACCGTGGCGCAATTGGCTAGCGCGATCGGCTGTTAACCGAAAGGTTGGAGTTTCGAGCCCTCCCGGGAGTGGTGTGTTGCTTTTTTCTTATCTCTTATAGCTTTGAAGATATGTTCGGATGGTGGTGAAAGTGGGGCACGACTGTCTGCGTGGCGCAATTGGCTAACGCGATGAGCTGTTAACCGAAAGGTTGGAGGTTCGAGCCCACCTGGTGGTGGTGCGGCGCTTTTTTTCCTTTGGGCTGATAGCTCTGAGAAAATGTTCTGACGGTGGTGAGAGTGGAGCACGACTGTCTCCGTGGCGCAATTGGCTAGCGTGATCGGCTGTTAACTGAAACGTTGGAGGTTCAAGCCCTCCCGGGAGTGGTGTGTTGCTTTTTTTTTCTATGGGCTGATAGCTTTGAAGATATGTTCTGATGGTGGTGAGAGTGGAGCACGACTGTCTCCGTGGCGCAATTGGCTAGCGCGATCAGCTTTTAACCGAAAGGTTGGGGGTTCGAGCCCACGCGGTGGTGGTGCGGCGCTTTTTTTCTTTGGGCTGATAGCTCTGAAATTATGTTCTGATGGTGGTGAGAGTGGAGCAGGACTGTCTACTTGGCGCAATTGGCTAGCGCGATCGGCTGTTAACCAAAAAATTGGAGGTTCGAGCCCACCCGGTGGTGGTGCGGCGCTTTTTTTTTCTTTGGGATGATAGCTTTGAAGATATGTTCTGATGGTGGTGAGTGTGGAGCAGGACTGTCTCCGTGGCGTAATTGGCTAGCGTGATCGGCTGTTAACCGAATAGTTGGAGTTTCGAGCCCACCCGGTGGTGGTGCGGAGCTTTTTTTTCTTTGGGCTGATAGCTTTGAAGATATGTTCTGATGGTGGTGAGAGTGGATCAGGACTGTCACCGTGGCGCAATTGGCTAGTGCGATCGGCTGTTAACCGAAACGTTGGAGTTTCGAGCCCTCGCGGGAGTGGTGTGTTGCTTTTTTCTTTGCTCTGATAGCTTTGAAGATATGTTCTGACGGTGGTGAAATTGGGGCACGACTGTCTCCGTGGCGCAATTGGCTAGCGCGATCGGCTGTTAACCGAAAGGTTGGAGGTTCGAGCCCACCCGGTGGTGGTGCGGCGCCTTTTTTTCTTTGGGCTGATAGCTCTGAGGAAATGTTCTGACGGTGATGAGAGTGGAGCACGACTGTCTCCGTGGCGCAAATCGCGAGCGCGATCGGCTGTCAACCTAAAGGTTGGAGGTTCGAGCCCACCCGGTGGTGGTGCGGCGCTTTTTTTCTTTGGGCTGATAGCTTTGAAATTATGTTCTGATGGTGGTGAGAGTGGAGCAGGACTGTCTCCTTGGCGCAATTGGCAAGCGCGATCGGCTGTTAACCGAAAGGTTGGAGTTTCGAGCCCTCCCGGGAGTGGTGTGTTGCTTTTTTCTTTGCGCTGATAGCTTTGAAGATATGTTCTGATGGTGGTGAGAGTGGAGCACGACTGTCTCCGTAGCGCAATTGGCTAGCGCTATCGGCTGTTAAGCGAAAGGTTGAAGGTTCGAGCCCACCCGGTGGTGGTGCGGCGCTTTTTTTCTTTAGGCTGATAGCTTTGAAGATATGTTCTGATGGTGATGAGAGTGGAGCAGGACTGTCTCCGTGGCGCAATCGGCTAGCGCGATCGGCTGTTAACCGAAAGGTTGGAGGTTCGACCTCTCCCGGGAGTGGTGTGTTCTTTTTCCTTTGCGCTGATAGCTTTGAAGATATGTTCTGATGGTGGTGAGAGTGGAGCACGACTGTCTCCGTGGCGCAATTGGCTAGCGCGATGAGCTGTTAACCTAAACGTTGGAGGTTCGAGCCCACCTGTTGGTGGTGCGGCGCTTTTTTTTCCTTTAGGCTAATAGCTCTGAGGAAATGTTCTGACGGTGATGAGAGTGGAGCACGACTGTCTCCATGGCGCGATTGGCTAGCACGATCGGCTGTTAACTGAAATGTTGGAGGTTCGAGCCCTCCCGGGACTGGTGTGTTGCTTTTTTTTCTTTGGGCTGATAGCTTTGAAGATATGTTCTGATGGTGGTGAGAGTGGAGCACGACTGTCTCCGTGGCGCAATTGGCTAGCGCAATCGGCTGTTAACCGAAAGGTTGGAGATTCGAGGTGGTGGTGCGGCGCTTTTTTTTCTTTGGGCTGATAGCTTTGAAGTCATGTTCTGATGGTGCTGAGAGTGGAGCAAGACTGTCTCCGTGGAGCAATTGCCTAGCGCGATCGGCTGTTAACCAAAAAATTGGAGGTTCGAGCCCACCCGGTGGTGGTGCAGCGCTTTTTTTTCTTTGGGCTGATAGCTTTGAAGATATGTTCTGATGGTGGTGAGAGTGGAGCAGGACTGTCTCCGTGGCGCAATTGGCTAGCGCGATCGGCTGTTAACCGAAAGGTTGGAGTTTCGAGCCCTCCCGGGAGTGGTGTGTTGCTTTTTTCTTTGCTCTGATAGCTTTGAAGATATGTTCTGATGGTGGTGAAAGTGGGGCACGACTGTCTCCGTGGCGCAATTAGCTAACGCGATGAGCTGTTAACCGAAAGGTTGGAGGTTCGAGCCCACCCGGTGGTTGTGCGGCGCTTTTTTCCTTTGGGCTGATAGCTCTGAGAAAATGTTCTGACGGTGGTGAGGGTGAAGAACGACTGTCTCCGTGGCGCAATTGGCTAGCGCGATCGGCTGTTAACTGAAATGTTGGAGGTTCAAGCCCTCCCGGGAGTGGTGTGTTGCTTTTTGTTCCTTTGGGCTGATAGCTTTGAAGATATGTTCTGATGGTGGTGAGAGTGGAGCACGACTGTCTCCGTGGCGCAATTGGCTAGCGCGATCGGCTGTTAACCGAAAGGTTGGAGGTTGGAGCCCACGCGGTGGTGGTGCGGCGCTTTTTTTCTTTGGGCTGATAGCTTTGAAATGTGTTCTGATGGTGGTGAGAGTGGAGAGGAACTGTCTCCTTGGCGCAATTGGCTAGCGCGATCGGCTGTTAACCAAAAAATTGGAGGTTCGAGCCCACCCGGTGGTGGTGCGGCGCTTTTTTTTCTTTGGGCAGATAGCTTTTAAGAAATGTTCTGACGGTGGTGAGAGTGGAGCACGACTGTCTCCGTGGCGCAAATGGCGAGCGCGATCGGCTGTTAACCGAAAGGTTGGAGGTTCGAGCCCACCCGGTGGTGGTACGGCGCTTTTTTTTTCTTTGGGCTGATAGCTTTGAAGATATGTTCTGATGGTGGTGAGAGTGGAGCAGGACTGTCTCCGTGGCACAATTGGCTAGCGCGATTGGCGGTTAACCGAAAAGTTGGAGGTTCGAGCCGTCCCGGGAGTGGTGTGTTGCGTTTTTCTTTGCTCTGATAGCTTTGAAGATATGTTCTGATGGTGGTGAGAGTGGAGCACGACTATCTCCGTGGCGCAATTGGCTAGCGCGATCGGCTGTTAACCGAAAGGTTGGAGGTTCGAGCCCATCCGGTCGTGGTGCGGCGCTTTTTTTTCTTTGGGCTGATAGCTTTGAAGATATGTTCTAATGGTGGTGAGAGTTCAGCAGGACTGTCTCCGTGGCGCAATTGGCTTGCGCGATGAGCTGTTAACCGAAAGGTTGGAGGTTCGAGCTCACCCGGTGGTGGTGCGGTGCTTTTTTTTCTTTAGGCTGATAGCTTTGAAGATATGTTCTGACGGTGGTGAAATTGGGGCACGACTGTCTCCGTGGCGCAATTGGCTAGCGCGATGGGCTGTTAACCGAAAGGTTGGAGGTTCGAGCCCACCCGGTGGTGGTGCGGCGCTTTTTTTCTTTGGGATGATAGCTTTGAAATTATGTTCTGATGGTGGTGAGAGTGGAGCATGACTGTCTCCATGGCGCAATTGGCTAGCGTGATCGGCTGATAACTGAAATGTTGGAGGTTCGAGCCCTCCCGGGAGTGGTGTGTTGCTTTTTTTACTTTGGGCTGATGGCTTTGAAGATATGTTCTGATGGTGGTGAGAGTGGAGCAGGACTGTCTCCGTGGCGCAATTGGCTAGCGCGATCGGCTGTTAGTTGAAAGGTTGGAGGTTCCAGCCTTCCCGGGAGTGGTGTGTTGCTTTTCATTCTTTGGGCTGATAGCTTTAAAGATATGTTGTGATGGTGGTGAGAGTGGAGCACGACTGTCTCCGTGGCGCAATTGGCTAACGCGATGAGCTGTTAACCGAAAGGTTGGAGGTTCAAACCCACCCGGTGGTGGTGCGGCGCTTTTTTTCCTTCTGGCTGATAGCTCTGAGAAAATGTTCTGACGGTGGTGAGAGTGGAGCACGACTGTCTCCGTGGCGCAATTGGCTAGCGCGATCGGCTGTTAACTGAAATATTGGAGGTTCGAGCCCTCCCGGGAGTGGTGTGTCGCTTTTTTTCTTTGGGCTGATAGCTTTGAAGATATGTTCTGATGGTGGTGAGAGTGGAGCAGGACTGTCTCCGTGGTGCAATTGGCTAGCGCGATCGGCTGTTAACCGAAAGGTTGGAGGTTCGAGCCCACCCGGTGGTGCTGCGGCGCTCTTTTTTCTTTGGGCTGATAGCTTTGAAAATATGTTCTGATGGTGGTGAGAGTGGAGCAGAACTGTCTTCGTGGCGCAATTGGCTAGCGCGATCGGCTGTTAACCGAAAGGTTGGAGGTTCGAGCCCACCCGGTGGTGCTGCGGCGCTCTTTTTTCTTTGGGCTGATAGCTTTGAAAATATGTTCTGATGGTGGTGAGAGTGGAGCAGAACTGTCTTCGTGGCGCAATTGGCTAGCGCGATCGGCTGTTAACCGAAAGGTTGGAGGTTTGAGCCCACCCGGTGGTGGTGCGGCGCTTTTTTTCTTTGCGCTAATAGCTTTGAAGATATGTTCTGATGGTGGTGAGAGTGGAGCACGACTGTCTTCGTGGCGCAATTGTTTAGCGCGATCGGCTGTTAACCGAAAAGTTGGAGGTTCGAGCCCACCCGGTGGTGGTGCAGCGCTTTTTTTTCTTTGGGCTGATAGCTTTGAAGATATGTTCTGATGGTGGTGAGAGTGGAGCAGGACTGTCACCGTGGCGCAATTGGCTAGCGGGATCGGCTGTTAACCGAAAGGTTGGAGTTTCGAGCCCTCCCGGGAGTGGTGTGTTGCTTTTCATTCTTTGGGCTGATAGCTTTGAAGATATGTTCTGATGGTGGTGAGAGTGGAGCAGGACTGTCTCCGTGGCGCAATTGGCTAGCGCGATCGGCTGTTAACCGAAAGGTTGGAGGTTCGACCTCTCCCGGGAGTGGTGTGTTCTTTTTTCTTTGAGCTGATAGCTTTGAAGATATGTTCTAATGGTGGTGAGAGTGGAGCACGACTGTCTCCGTGGCGCGATTGGCTAGCTCGATGAGCTGTTAACCGAAAGGTTGGAGGTTCGAGCCCACCCGTTGGTGGTGCGGCGCTTTTTTTCCTTCTGGCTGATAGCTCTGAGAAAAAGTTCTGACGGTGGTGAGAGTGGAGCAGAACTGTCTTCGTGGCGCAATTGGCTAGCACGATCGGCTGTTAACCGAAAGGTTGGAGGTTCGAGCCCACCGGTGGTGGTGCGGCGCTTTTTTTCTTTGCGCTAATAGCTTTGAAGATATGTTCTGATGGTGGTAAGAGTGGAGCACGACTGTCTCCGTGGCGCAATTGGCTAGC
The DNA here is from genome assembly GCF_043290135.1 of Rhipicephalus microplus. NCBI lineage: Eukaryota > Metazoa > Arthropoda > Arachnida > Ixodida > Ixodidae > Rhipicephalus > Rhipicephalus microplus. The sequence goes on along the minus strand of NW_027464657.1, from coordinate 1,196,003 downwards.
GCGATCGGCTGTTAACCGAAAGGTTGGGGGTTCGAGCCCACGCGGTGGTGGTGCGGCGCTTTTTTTCTTTGGGCTGATAGCTTTGAAATTATGTTCTGATGGTGGTGAGAGTGGAGCAGGACTGTCTACTTGGCGCAATTGGCTAGCGCGATCGGCTGTTAACCAAAAAATTGGAGGTTCGAGCCCACCCGGTGGTGGTGCGGCGCTTTTTTTTCTTTGGGCAGATAGCTTTTAAGAAATGTTCTGACGGTGGTGAGAGTGGAGCACGACTGTCTCCGTGGCGCAAATGGCGAGCGCGATCGGCTGTTAACCGAAAAGTTGGAGGTTCGAGCCCACCCGGTGGTGGTGCGGCGCTTTTTTTTTCTTTGGGCTGATAGCTTTGAAGATATGTTCTGATGGTGGTGAGAGTGGAGCAGGACTGTCTCCGTGGTGCAATTGGCTAGCGCGATCGGCTGTTAACCGAAAGGTTGGAGGTTCGAGCCGATCCGGTCGTGGTGCGGTGCTTTTTTTTGTTTGGGCTGATAGCTTTGAAGATATGTTCTAATGGTGGTGAGAGTTCAGCAGGACTGTCTCCGTGGCGCAATTGGCTAACGCGATGAGCTGTTAACCGAAAGGTTGGAGGTTCGAGCTCACCCGGTGGTGGTGCGGCGCTTTTTTTTCTTTAGGCTGATAGCTTTGAAGATATGTTCTGATGGTGATGAGAGTGAAGCAGGACTGTCTCCGTGGCGCAATCGGCTAGCGCGATCGGCTGTTAACCGAAAGGTTGGAGGTTCGACCTCTCCCCGGAATGGTGTGTTCTTTTTTCTTTGCGCTGATAGCTTGAAAGATATGTTCTGATGGTGGTGAGAGTGGAGCACGACTGTCTCCGTGGCGCAATTGGCTAGCGCGATCGGCTGTTAACCGAAAGGTTGTAGGTTCGAGCCCATCCGGTGGTAGTGCGGCGCTTTTGTTTCTTTGGGCTGATAGCTTTGAAGATATGTTTTAATGGTGGTGAGAGTGGAGCAGGACTGTCTCCGTGGCGCAATTGGCTAGCGCGATGAGCTGTTAACCGAAAGGTTGGAGGTTCGAGCCCACCCGGTGGTGGTGTGGCGCTTTTTTTTCTTTAGGCTGATAGCTTTGAAGATATGTTCTGATGGTGATAAGAGTGGAGCAGGACTGTCTCCGTGGCGCAATCGGCTAGCGCGATCGGCTGTTAACCGAAAGGTTGGAGATTCGACTCTCTCCCGGGAGTGGTGTGTTCTTTTTTCTTTGCGCTGATAGCTTTGAAGATATGTTCTGATGGTGGTGAGAGTGGAGCACGACTGTCTCCGTGGCGCAATTGGCTAGCGCGATGAGCTGTTAACCGAAAGGTTGGAGGTTCGAGCCCACCCGTTAGTGGTGCGGCGCTTTTTTTCCTTTAGGCTAATAGCTCTGAGGAAATGTTCTGACGGTGATGAGAGTGGAGCACGACTGTCTCCATGGCGCAATTGGCTAGCGTGATCGGCTGATAACTGAAATGTTGGAGGTTCGAGCCCTCCCGGGAGTGGTGTGTTGCTTTTTTTACTTTGGGCTGATAGCTTTGAAGATATGTTCTGATGGTGGTGAGAGTGGAGCAGGACTGTCTCCGTGGCGCAATTGGCTAGCGCGATCGGCTGTTAGTTGAAAGGTTGGAGGTTCAAGCCCTCCCGGGAGTGGTGTGTTGCTTTTCATTCTTTGGGCTGATAGCTTTAAAGATATGTTGTGATGGTGGTGAGAGTGGAGCAGGACTGTCTCCGTGGTGCAATTGGCTAGCGCGATCGGCTGTTAACCGAAAGGTTGGAGGTTCGAGCCCACCCGGTGGTGCTGCGGCGCTCTTTTTTCTTTGAGCTGATAGCTTTGAAGATATGTTCTGATGGTGGTGAGAGTGGAGCAGAACTGTCTTCGTGGCGCAATTGGCTAGCGCGATCGGCTGTTAACCGAAAGGTTGGAGGTTCGAGCCCACCCGGTGGTGGTGTGGCGCTTTTTTTCTTTGCGCTAATAGCTTTGAAGATATGTTCTGATGGTGGTGAGGGTGGAGCACGACTGTCTTCGTGGCGCAATTGTCTAGCGCGATCGGCTGTTAACCGAATAGTTGGAGGTTCGAGCCCACCCGGTGGTGGTGCGGCGCTTTTTTTCTTTGGGCTGATAGCTTTGAAATTATTTTCTGATGGTGGTGAGAGTGGAGCAGGACTGTCTCCGTGGCGCAATTGGCTAGCGCGATCGGCGTTTAACCAAAAAACTGGAGATTCGAGCCCACCCGGTGGTGGTGCAGCGCTTTTTTTCTTTGGGCTGATAACTTTGAAGATATGTTCTGATGGTGGTGAGAGTGGAGCAGGACTGTCACCGTGGCGCAATTGGCTAGCGGGATCGGCTGTTAACCGAAAGGTTGGAGTTTCGAGCCCTCCCGGGAGTGGTGTGTTGCTTTTCATTCTTTGGGCTGATAGCTTTGAAGATATGTTCTGATGGTGGTGAGAGTGGAGCAGGACTGTCTCCGTGGCGCAATTGGCTAGCGCGATCGGCTGTTAACCGAAAGGTTGGAGGTTCGACCTCTCCCGGGAGTGGTGTGTTCTTTTTTCTTTGCGCTGATAGCTTTGAAGATATGTTCAAATGGTGGTGAGAGTGGAGCACGACTGTCTCCGTGGCGCGATTGGCTAGCGCGATGAGCTGTTAACCGAAAGGTTGGAGGTTCGAGCCCACCCGGTGGTGGTGCGGCGCTTTTTTTTCTTTGGGCAGATAGCTTTTAAGAAATGTTCTGACGGTGGTGAGAGTGGAGCACGACTGTCTCCGTGACGCAAATGGCGAGCGCTATCGGCTGTTAACCGAAAGGTTGGAGGTTCGAGCCCACCCGGTGGTGGTACGGCGCTTTTTTTTTCTTTGGGCTGATAGCTTTGAAGATAAGTTCTGATGGTGGTGAGAGTGGAGCAGGACTGTCTCCGTGGCGCAATTGGCTAGCGCGATCGGCGGTTAACCGAAAAGTTGGAGGTTCGAGCCCTCCCGGGAGTGGTGTGTTGCGTTTTTCTTTGCTCTGATAGCTTTGAAGATATGTTCTGATGGTGGTGAGAGTGGAGCACGACTATCTCCGTGGCGAAATTAGCTAGCGCGATCGGCTGTTAACCGAAAGGTTGGAGGTTCGAGCCCATCCGGTCGTGGTGCGGCGCTTTTTTTTCTTTGGGCTGATAGCTTTGAAGATATGTTCTGATGGTGGTGAGAGTGGAGCAGAACTGTCTTCGTGGCGCAATTGGCTAGCGCGATCGGCTGTTAACCGATAGGTTGGAGGTTCGAGCCCACCCGGTGGTGGTGTGGCGCTTTTTTTCTTTGCGCTAATAGCTTTGAAGATATGTTCTGATGGTGGTGAGGGTGGAGCACGACTGTCTTCGTGGCGCAATTGTCTAGCGCGATCGGCTGTTAACCGAAAAGTTGGAGGTTCGAGCCCACCCGGTGGTGGTGCGGCGCTTTTTTTCTTTGGGCTGATAGCTTTGAAATTATGTTCTGATGGTGGTGAGAGTGGAGCAGGACTGTCTCCGTGGCGCAATTGGCTAGCGCGATCGGCGTTTAACCAAAAAACTGGAGATTCGAGCCCACCCGGTGGTGGTGCAGCGCTTTTTTTTCTTTGGGCTGATAGCTTTGAAGATATGTTCTGATGGTGGTGAGAGTGGAGCAGGACTGTCAAGGTGGCGCAATTGGCTAGCGGGATCGGCTGTTAACCGAAAGGTTGGAGTTTCGAGCCCTCCCGGGAGTGGTGTGTTTCTTTTCATTCTTTGGGCTGATAGCTTCGAAGATATGTTCTGATGGTGGTGAGAGTGGAGCAGGACTGTCTCCGTGGCGCAATCGGCTAGCGCGATCGGCTGTTAACCGAAAGGTTGGAGGTTCGACCTCTCCCGGGAGTGGTGTGTTCTTTTTTCTTTGCGCTGATAGCTTTGAAGATATGTTCTGACGGTGGTGAGAGTGGAGCACGACTGTCTCCGTGGCGCGATTGGCTAGCGCGATGAGCTGTTAACCGAAAGGTTGGAGGTTCGAGCCCACCCGTTAGTGGTGCGGCGCTTTTTTTCCTTTAGGCTAATAGCTCTGAGGAAATGTTCTGACGGTGATGAGAGTGGAGCACGACTGTCTCCATGGCGCAATTGGCTAGCGTGATCGGCTGATAACTGAAATGTTGGAGGTTCGAGCCCTCCCGGGAGTGGTGTGTTGCTTTTTTTACTTTGGGCTGATAGCTTTGAAGATATGTTCTGATGGTGGTGAGAGTGGAGCACGACTGTCTCCGTGGCGCAATTGGCTAGCGCGATCGGCTGTTAACTGAAATATTGGAGGTTCGAGCCCTCCCGGGAGTGGTGTGTCGCTTTTTTTTCTTTGGGCTGATAGCTTTGAAGATATGTTCTGATGGTGGTGAGAGTGGAGCAGGACTGTCTCCGTGGTGCAATTGGCTAGCGCGATCGGCTGTTACCCGAAAGGTTGGAGGTTCGAGCCCACCCGGTGGTGCTGCGGCGCTCTTTTTTCTTTGGGCTGATAGCTTTGAAGATATGTTCTGATGGTGGTGAGAGTGGAGCAGAACTGTCTTTGTGGCGCAATTGGCTAGCGCGATCGGCTGTTAACCGAAAGGTTGGAGGTTGGAGCCCACCCTGTGGTGGTGCGGCGCTTTTTTTCTTTGCGCTAATAGCTTTGAAGATATGTTCTGATGGTGGTGAGAGTGGAGCACGACTGTCTTCGTGGCGCAATTGTTTAGCGCGATCGGCTGTTAAACGAAAAGTTGGAGGTTCGAGCCCACCCGTTGGTGGTGCGGCGCTTTTTTTCTTTGGGCTGATAGCTTTGAAATTATGTTCTGATGGTGGTGAGAGTGGAGCAGGACTGTCTCCGTGGCGCAATTGGCTAGCGCGATCGGCGTTTAACCAAAAACTGGAGATTCGAGCCCACCCGGTGGTGGTGCAGCGCTTTTTTTTCTTTGGGCTGATAGCTTTGAAGATATGTTCTGATGGTGGTGAGAGTGGAGCAGGACTGTCACCGTGGCGCAATTGGCTAGCGGGATCGGCTGTTAACCGAAAGGTTGGAGTTTCGAGCCCTCCCGGGAGTGGTGTGTTGCTTTTCATTCTTTGGGCTGATAGCTTTGAAGATATGTTCTGATGGTGGTGAGAGTGGAGCAGGACTGTCTCCGTGGCGCAATTGGCTAGCGCGATCGGCTGTTAACCGAAAGGTTGGAGGTTCGACCTCTCCCGGGAGTGGTGTGTTCTTTTTTCTTTGAGCTGATAGCTTTGAAGATATGTTCTAATGGTGGTGAGAGTGGAGCACGACTGTCTCCGTGGCGCGATTGGCTAGCGCGATGAGCTGTTAACCGAAAGGTTGGAGGTTCGAGCCCACCCGTTGGTGGTGCGGCGCTTTTTTTCCTTTAGGCTAATAGCTCTGAGGAAATGTTCTGACGGTGATGAGAGTGGAGCACGACTGTCTCCATGGCGCAATTGGCTAGCGTGATCGGCTGATAACTGAAATGTTGGAGATTCGAGCCCTCCCGGGAGTGGTGTGTTGCTTTTTTTACTTTGGGCTGATAGCTTTGAAGATATGTTCTGATGGTGGTGAGAGTGGAGCAGGACTGTCTCCGTGGCGCAATTGGCTAGCGCGATCGGCTGTTAGTTGAAAGGTTGGAGGTTCCAGCCCTCCCGGGAGTGGTGTGTTGCTTTTCATTCTTTGGGCTGATAGCTTTAAAGATATGTTCTGATGGTGGTGAGAGTGGAGCACGACTGTCTCCGTGGCGCAATTGGCTAACGCGATGAGCTGTTAACCGAAAGGTTGGAGGTTCGAACCCACCCGGTGGTGGTGCGGCGCTTTTTTCCTTCTGGCTGATAGCTCTGAGAAAAAGTTCTGACGGTGGTGAGAGTGGGGCACGACTGTCTCCGTGGCGCAATTGGCTAGCGCGATCGGCTGTTAACTGAAATATTGGAGGTTCGAGCCCTCCCGGGAGTGGTGTGTCGCTTTTTTTTTCTTTGGGCTGATAGCTTTGAAGATATGTTCTGATGGTGGTGAGAGTGGAGCAGGACTGTCTCCGTGGTGCAATTGGCTAGCGCGATCGGCTGTTAACCGAAAGGTTGGAGGTTCGAGCCCACCCGGTGGTGCTGCGGCGCTCTTTTTTCTTTGAGCTGATAGCTTTGAAGATATGTTCTGATGGTGGTGAGAGTGGAGCAGAACTGTCTTCGTGGCGCAATTGGCTAGCGCGATCGGCTGTTAACCGAAAGGTTGGAGGTTCGAGCCCACCCGGTGGTGGTGTGGCGCTTTTTTTCTTTGCGCTAATAGCTTTGAAGATATGTTCTGATGGTGGTGAGAGTGGAGCACGACTGTCTTCGTGGCGCAATTGTCTAGCGCAATCGGCTGTTAACCGAATAGTTGGAGGTTCGAGCCCACCCGGTGGTGGTGCGGCGCTTTTTTTCTTTGGGCTGATAGCTTTGAAATTATTTTCTGATGGTGGTGAGAGTGGAGCAGGACTGTCTCCGTGGCGCAATTGGCTAGCGCGATCGGCGTTTAACCAAAAAACTGGAGATTCGAGCCCACCCGGTGGTGGTGCAGCGCTTTTTTTTCTTTGGGCTGATAGCTTTGAAGATATGTTCTGATGGTGGTGAGAGTGGAGCAGGACTGTCACCGTGGCGCAATTGGCTAGCGGGATCGGCTGTTAACCGAAAGGTTGGAGTTTCGAGCCCTCCCGGGAGTGGTGTGTTGCTTTTCATTCTTTGGGCTGATAGCTTTGAAGATATGTTCTGATGGTGGTGAGAGTGGAGCAGGACTGTCTCCGTGGCGCAATTGGCTAGCGCGATCGGCTGTTAACCAAAAGGTTGGAGGTTCGACCTCTCCCGGGAGTGGTGTGTTCTTTTTTCTTTGAGCTGATAGCTTTGAAGATATGTTCTAATGGTGGTGAGAGTGGAGCACGACTGTCTCCGTGGCGCGATTGGCTAGCGCGATGAGCTGTTAACCGAAAGGTTGGAGGTTCGAGCCCACCCGTTGGTGGTGCGGCGCTTTTTTTCCTTTAGGCTAATAGCTCTGAGGAAATGTTCTGACGGTGATGAGAGTGGAGCACGACTGTCTCCATGGCGCAATTAGCTAGCGTGATCGGCTGATAACTGAAATGTTGGAGATTCGAGCCCTCCCGGGAGTGGTGTGTTGCTTTTTTTACTTTGGGCTGATAGCTTTGAAGATATGTTCTGATGGTGGTGAGAGTGGAGCAGGACTGTCTCCGTGGCGCAATTGGCTAGCGCGATCGGCTGTTAGTTGAAAGGTTGGAGGTTCCAGCCCTCCCGGGAGTGGTGTGTTGCTTTTCATTCTTTGGGCTGATAGCTTTAAAGATATGTTCTGATGGTGGTGAGAGTGGAGCACGACTGTCTCCGTGGCGCAATTGGCTAACGCGATGAGCTGTTAACTGAAAGGTTGGAGGTTCGAACCCACCCGGTGGTGGTGCGGCGCTTTTTTCCTTCTGGCTGATAGCTCTGAGAAAAAGTTCTGACGGTGGTGAGAGTGGGGCACGACTGTCTCCGTGGCGCAATTGGCTAGCGCGATCGGCTGTTAACTGAAATATTGGAGGTTCGAGCCCTCCCGGGAGTGTTGTGTCGCTTTTTTTTTCTTTGGGCTGATAGCTTTGAAGATATGTTCTGATGGTGGTGAGAGTGGAGCAGGACTGTCTCCGTGGTGCAATTGGCTAGCGCGATCGGCTGTTAACCGAAAGGTTGGAGGTTCGAGCCCACCCGGTGGTGCTGCGGCGCTCTTTTTTCTTTGAGCTGATAGCTTTGAAGATATGTTCTGATGGTGGTGAGAGTGGAGCAGAACTGTCTTCGTGGCGCAATTGGCTAGCGCGATCGGCTGTTAACCGAAAGGTTGGAGGTTCGAGCCCACCCGGTGGTGGTGTGGCGCTTTTTTTCTTTGCGCTAATAGCTTTGAAGATATGTTCTGATGGTGGTGAGAGTGGAGCACGACTGTCTTCGTGGCGCAATTGTCTAGCGCGATCGGCTGTTAACCGAATAGTTGGAGGTTCGAGCCCACCCGGTGGTGGTGCGGCGCTTTTTTTCTTTGGGCTGATAGCTTTGAAATTATTTTCTGATGCTGGTGAGAGTGGAGCAGGACTGTCTCCGTGGCGCAATTGGCTAGCGCGATCGGCGTTTAACCAAAAAACTGGAGATTCGAGCCCACCCGGTGGTGGTGCAGCGCTTTTTTTTCTTTGGGCTGATAGCTTTGAAGATATGTTCTGATGGTGGTGAGAGTGGAGCAGGACTGTCACCGTGGCGCAATTGGCTAGCGGGATCGGCTGTTAACCGAAAGGTTGGAGTTTCGAGCCCTCCCGGGAGTGGCGTGTTGCTTTTCATTCTTTGGGCTGATAGCTTTGAAGATATGTTCTGATGGTGGTGAGAGTGGAGCAGGACTGTCTCCGTGGCGCAATTGGCTAGCGCGATCGGCTGTTAACCGAAAGGTTGGAGGTTCGACCTCTCCCCGGAATGGTGTGTTCTTTTTTCTTTGCGCTGATAGCTTGAAAGATATGTTCTGATGGTGGTGAGAGTGGAGCACGACTGTCTCCGTGGCGCAATTGGCTAGCGCGATCGGCTGTTAACCGAAAGGTTGGAGGTTCGAGCCCATCCGGTGGTAGTGCGGCGCTTTTTTTTCTTTGGGCTGATAGCTTTGAAGATATGTTTTAATGGTGGTGAGAGTGGAGCAGGACTGTCTCCGTGGCGCAATTGGCTAGCGCGATGAGCTGTTAACCGAAAGGTTGGAGGTTCGAGCCCACCCAGTGGTGGTGTGGCGCTTTTTTTTCTTTGCGCTGATAGCTTTGAAGATATGTTCTGATGGTGGTGAGAGTGGAGCACGACTGTCTCCGTGGCGCGATTGGCTAGCGCGATGAGCTGTTAACCGAAAGGTTGGAGGTTCGAGCCCACCCGTTAGTGGTGCGGCGCTTTTTTTACTTTGGGCTGATAGCTTTGAAGATATGTTCTGATGGTGGTGAGAGTGGAGCAGGACTGTCTCCGTGGCGCAATTGGCTTGCGCGATCGGCTGTTAGTTGAAAGGTTGGAGGTTCCAGCCCTCCCGGGAGTGGTGTGTTGCTTTTCATTCTTTGGGCTGATAGCTTTAAAGATATGTTGTGATGGTGGTGAGAGTGGAGCACGACTGTCTCCGTGGCGCAATTGGCTAACGCGATGAGCTGTTAACCGAAAGGTTGGAGGTTCAAACACACCCGGTGGTGGTGCGGCGCTTTTTTTCCTTCTGGCTGATAGCTCTGAGAAAATGTTCTGACGGTGGTGAGAGTGGAGCACGACTGTCTCCGTGGCGCAATTGGCTAGCGCGATCGGCTGTTAACTGAAATATTGGAGGTTCGAGCCCTCCCGGGAGTGGTGTGTCGCTTTTTTTTCTTTGGGCTGATAGCTTTGAAGATATGTTCTGATGGTGGTGAGAGTGGAGCAGGACTGTCTCCGTGGTGCAATTGGCTAGCGCGATCGGCTGTTAACCGAAAGGTTGGAGGTTCGAGCCCACCCGGTGGTGCTGCGGCGCTCTTTTTTCTTTGGGCTGATAGCTTTGAAGATATGTTCTGATGGTGGTGAGAGTGGAGCAGAACTGTCTTCGTGGCGCAATTGGCTAGCGCGATCGGCTGTTAACCGAAAGTTTGGAGGTTCGAGCCCACCCGGTGGTGGTGCGGCGATTTTTTTCTTTGGGCTAATAGCTTTGAAGATATGTTCTGATGGTGGTGAGAGTGGAGCACGACTGTCTTCGTGGCGCAATTGTTTAGCGCGATCGGCTGTTAACCGAAAAGTTGGAGGTTCGAGCCCACCCGGTGGTGGTGCGGCGCTTTTTTTCTTTGGGCTGATAGCTTTGAAATTATGTTCTGATGGTGGTGAGAGTGGAGCAGGACTGTCTCCGTGGCGCAATTGGCTAGCGCGATCGGCGTTTAACCAAAAAACTGGAGATTCGAGCCCACCCGGTGGTGGTGCAGCGCTTTTTTTTTCTTTGGGCTGATAGCTTTGAAGATATGTTCTGATGGTGGTGAGAGTGGAGCAGGACTGTCACCGTGGCGCCATTGGCTAGCGGGATCGGCTGTTAACCGAAAGGTTGGAGTTTCGAGCCCTCCCGGGAGTGGTGTGTTGCTTTTCATTCTTTGGGCTGATAGCTTTGAAGATATGTTCTGATGGTGGTGAGAGTGGAGCAGGACTGTCTCCGTGGCGCAATTGGCTAGCGCGATCGGCTGTTAACCGAAAGGTTGGAGGTTCGACCTCTCCCGGGAGTGGTGTGTTCTTTTTTCTTTGAGCTGATAGCTTTGAGGATATGTTCTAATGGTGGTGAGAGTGGAGCACGACTGTCTCCGTGGCGCGATTGGCTAGCGCGATGAGCTGTTAACCGAAAGGTTGGAGGTTCGAGCCCACCCGTTGGTGGTGCGGCGCTTTTTTTCCTTTAGGCTAATAGCTCTGAGGAAATGTTCTGACGGTGATGAGAGTGGAGCACGACTGTCTCCATGGCGCAATTGGCTAGCGTGATCGGCTGATAACTGAAATGTTGGAGGTTCGAGTCCTCCCGGGAGTGGTGTGTTGCTTTTTTTTCTTTGGGCTGATAGCTTTGAAGATATGTTCTGATGGTGGTGAGAGTGGAGCACGAATGTCTCCGCGGCGCCATTGGCTAGCGCAATCGGCTGTTAACCGAAAGGTTGGAGGTTCGAGGTGGTGGTGCGGCGCTTTTTTTTCTTCGGGCTGATAGCTTTGAAGTTATGTTCTGATGGTGCTGAGAGTGGAGCAGGACTGTCTCCGTGGCACAATTGGCTAGCGCGATCGGCTGTTAACCAAAAAATTGGAGGTTCGAGCCCACCCGGTGGTGGTGCTGCGCTTTTTTTTCTTTGGGCTGATAGCTTTGAAGATATGTTCTGATGGTGGTTAGAGTGGAGCAGGACTGTCTCCGTGGCGCAATTGGCTAGTGCGATCGGCTGTTAACTGAAAGGTTGGAGGTTCGAGCCCTCCCGGGAGTGGTGTGTTGCTTTTCATTCTTTGGGCTGATAGCTTTAAAGATATGTTCTGATGGTGGTGAGAGTGGAGCACGACTGTCTCCGTGGCGCAATTGGCTAACGCGATGAGCTGTTAACCGAAATGTTGGAGGTTCGAGCCCACCCGGTGGTGGTGCGGCGCTTTTTTTCCTTCTGGCTGATAGCTCTGAGAAAATGTTCTCACGGTGGTGAGAGTGGAGCACGACTGTCTCCGTGGAGCAATTGGCTAGCGCGATCGGCTGTTAACTGAAATATTGGAGGTTCGAGCCCTCCCGGGAGTGGTGTGTTGCTTTTTTTTCTTTGGGCTGATAGCTTTGAAGATATGTTCTGATGGTGGTGAGAGTGGAGCAGGACTGTCTCCGTGGTGCAATTGGCTAGCGCGATCGGCTGTTAACCGAAAGGTTGGAGGTTCGAGCCCACCCGGTGGTGCGGCGCCGCTATTTTTTCTTTGAGCTGATAGCTTTGAAGATATGTTCTGATGGTGGTGAGAGTGGAGCAGAACTGTCTTCGTGGCGCAATTGGCTAGCGCGATCGGCTGTTAACCGAAAGGTTGGAGGTTCGAGCCCACCCGGTGGTAATGCGGCGCTTTTTTTCTTTGCGCTAATAGCTTTGAAGATATGTTCTGATGGTGGTGAGAGTGGAGCAGGACTGTCTCCGTGGCGCAATTGGCTAGCGCGATCGGCTGTTAACCGAAAGGTTGGAGGTTCGACCTCTCCCGGGAGTGGTGTGTTCTTTTTTCTTTGAGCTGATAGCTTTGAGGATATGTTCTAATGGTGGTGAGAGTGGAGCACGACTGTCTCCGTGGCGCGATTGGCTAGCGCGATGAGCTGTTAACCGAAAGGTTGGAGGTTCGAGCCCACCCGTTGGTGGTGCGGCGCTTTTTTTCCTTTAGGCTAATAGCTCTGAGGAAATGTTCTGACGGTGATGAGAGTGGAGCACGACTGTCTCCATGGCGCAATTGGCTAGCGTGATCGGCTGATAACTGAAATGTTGGAGGTTCGAGTCCTCCCGGGAGTGGTGTGTTGCTTTTTTTTCTTTGGGCTGATAGCTTTGAAGATATGTTCTGATGGTGGTGAGAGTGGAGCACGAATGTCTCCGCGGCGCCATTGGCTAGCGCAATCGGCTGTTAACCGAAAGGTTGGAGGTTCGAGGTGGTGGTGCGGCGCTTTTTTTTCTTCGGGCTGATAGCTTTGAAGTTATGTTCTGATGGTGCTGAGAGTGGAGCAGGACTGTCTCCGTGGCACAATTGGCTAGCGCGATCGGCTGTTAACCAAAAAATTGGAGGTTCGAGCCCACCCGGTGGTGGTGCTGCGCTTTTTTTTCTTTGGGCTGATAGCTTTGAAGATATGTTCTGATGGTGGTTAGAGTGGAGCAGGACTGTCTCCGTGGCGCAATTGGCTAGTGCGATCGGCTGTTAACTGAAAGGTTGGAGGTTCGAGCCCTCCCGGGAGTGGTGTGTTGCTTTTCATTCTTTGGGCTGATAGCTTTAAAGATATGTTCCGATGGTGGTGAGAGTGGAGCACGACTGTCTCCGTGGCGCAATTGGCTAACGCGATGAGCTGTTAACCGAAATGTTGGAGGTTCGAGCCCACCCGGTGGTGGTGCGGCGCTTTTTTTCCTTCTGGCTGATAGCTCTGAGAAAATGTTCTCACGGTGGTGAGAGTGGAGCACGACTGTCTCCGTGGAGCAATTGGCTAGCGCGATCGGCTGTTAACTGAAATATTGGAGGTTCGAGCCCTCCCGGGAGTGGTGTGTTGCTTTTTTTTCTTTGGGCTGATAGCTTTGAAGATATGTTCTGATGGTGGTGAGAGTGGAGCAGGACTGTCTCCGTGGTGCAATTGGCTAGCGCGATCGGCTGTTAACCGAAAGGTTGGAGGTTCGAGCCCACCCGGTGGTGCGGCGCCGCTATTTTTTCTTTGAGCTGATAGCTTTGAAGATATGTTCTGATGGTGGTGAGAGTGGAGCAGAACTGTCTTCGTGGCGCAATTGGCTAGCGCGATCGGCTGTTAACCGAAAGGTTGGAGGTTCGAGCCCACCCGGTGGTAATGCGGCGCTTTTTTTCTTTGCGCTAATAGCTTTGAAGATATGTTCTGATGGTGGTGAGAGTGGAGCACGACTGTCTTCGTGGCGCAATTGTCTAGCGCGATCGGGTGTTAACCGAAAAGTTGGAGGTTCGAGCCCAACCGGTGGTGGTGCGGCGCTTTTTTTCTTTGGGCTGATAGCTTTGAAATGATGTTCTGATGGTGGTGAGAGTGGAGCAGGACTGTCTCCTTGGCGCAATTGGCTAGCGCGATCGGCTGTTAACCAAAAAATTGGAGGTTCGAGCCCACCCGGTGGTGATGCGGCGCTTTTTTTTCTTTGGGCTGACAGCTTTGAAGATATGTTCTGATGGTGGTGAGAGTGGAGCAGGACTGTCACCGTGGCGCAATTGGCTAGCGGGATCGGCTGTTAACCGAAAGGTTGGAGTTTCGAGCCCTCCCGGGAGTGGTGTGTTGCTTTTCATTCTTTGGGCTGATAGCTTTGAAGATATGTTCTGATGGTGGTGAGAGTAGAGCAGGACTGTCTCCGTGGCGCAATTGGCTAGCGCGATCGGCTGTTAACCGAAAGGTTGGAGGTTCGACCTCTCCCGGGAGTGGTGTGTTCTTTTTTCTTTGCACTGATAGCTTTGAAGATATGTTCTAATGGTGGTGAGAGTGGAGCACGACTGTCTCCGTGGCGCGATTGGCTAGCGCGATGAGCTGTTAACCGAAAGGTTGGAGGTTCGAGCCCACGCGGTGGTGGTGCGGCGCTTTTTTTTCTTTGGGCAGATAGCTTTTAAGAAATGTTCTGACGGTGGTGAGAGTGCAGCACGACTGTCTCCGTGGCGCAAATGGCGAGCACGATCGGCTGTTAACCGAAAGGTTGGAGGTTCGAGCCCACCCGGTGGTGGTACGGCGCTTTTTTTTTCTTTGGGCTGATAGCTTTGAAGATATGTTCTTATGGTGGTGAGAGTGAAGCAGGACTGTCTCCGTGGCGCAATTGGCTAGCGCGATCGGCGGTTAACCGAAAAGTTGGAGGTTCGAGCCCTCCCGGGAGTGGTGTGTTGCGTTTTTCTTTGCTCTGATAGCTTTGAAGATATGTTCTGATGGTGGTGAGTGTGGAGCACGACTATCTCCGTGGCGAAATTGGCTAGCGCGATCGGCTGTTAACCGAAAGGTTGGAGGTTCGAGCCCACCCGGTTGTGGTGCGGCGCTTTTTTCCTTTGGGCTGATAGCTCTGAGAAAATGTTCTGACGGCGATGAGAGTGGAGCACGACTGTCTCCATGGCGCAATTAGCTAGCGTGATCGGCTGATAACTGAAGTGTTGGAGGTTCGAGTCCTCCCGGGAGTGGTGTGTTGCTTTTTTTTCTTTGGGCTGATAGCTTTGAAGATATGTTCTGATGGTGGTGAGAGTGGAGCACGAATGTCTCCGTGGCGCCATTGGCTAGCGCAATCGGCTGTTAACCGAAAGGTTGGAGGTTCGAGGTGGTGGTGCGGCGCTTTTTTTTCTTCGAGCTGATAGCTTAGAAGTTATGTTCTGATGGTGCTGAGAGTGGAGCAGGACTGTCTCCGTGGCGCAATTGGCTAGCGCGATCGGCTGTTAACCAAAAAATTGGAGGTTCGAGCCCACCCGGTGGTGGTGCTGCGCTTTTTTTTCTTTGGGCTGATAACTTTGAAGATATGTTCTGATGGTGGTTAGAGTGGAGCAGGACTGTCTCCGTGGCGCAATTGGCTAGTGCGATCGGCTGTTAACTGAAAGGTTGGAGGTTCGAGCCCTCCCGGGAGTGGTGTGTTGCTTTTCATTCTTTGGGCTGATAGCTTTAAAGATATGTTCTGATGGTGGTGAGAGTGGAGCACGACTGTCTCCGTGGCGCAATTGGCTAACGCGATGAGCTGTTAACCGAAAGGTTGGAGGTTCGAGCCCACCCGGTGGTGGTGCGGCGCTTTTTTTCCTTCTGGCTGATAGCTCTGAGAAAATGTTCTCACGGTGGTGAGAGTGGAGCACGACTGTCTCCGTGGCGCAATTGGCTAGCGCGATCGGCTGTTAACTGAAATATTGGAGGTTCGAGCCCTCCCGGGAGTGGTGTGTTGCTTTTTTTTCTTTGAGCTGACAGCTTTGAAGATATGTTCTGATGGTGGTGAGAGTGGAGCAGGACTGTCTCCGTGGTGCAATTGGCTAGCGCGATCGGCTGTTAACCGAAAGGTTGGAGGTTCGAGCCCACCCGGTGGTGCGGCGGCGCTCTTTTTTCTTTGAGCTGATAGCTTTGAAGATATGTTCTGATGGTGGTGAGAGTGGAGCAGAACTGTCTTCGTGGCGCAATTGGCTAGCGCGATCGGCTGTTAACTGAAATATTGGAGGTTCGAGCCCTCCCGGGAGTGGTGTGTTGCTTTTTTTTCTTTGAGCTGATAGCTTTGAAGATATGTTCTGATGGTGGTGAGAGTGGAGCAGGACTGTCTCCGTGGTGCAATTGGCTAGCGCGATCGGCTGTTAACCGAAAGGTTGGAGGTTCGAGCCCACCCGGTGGTGATGCGGCGCTTTTTTTTCTTTGGGCTGACAGCTTTGAAGATATGTTCTGATGGTGGTGAGAGTGGAGCAGGACTGTCACCGTGGCGCAATTGGCTAGCGGGATCGGCTGTTAACCGAAAGGTTGGAGTTTCGAGCCCTCCCGGGAGTGGTGTGTTGCTTTTCATTCTTTGGGCTGAGAGCTTTGAAGATATGTTCTGATGGTGGTGAGAGTAGAGCAGGACTGTCTCCGTGGCGCAATTGGCTAGCGCGATCGGCTGTTAACCGAAAGGTTGGAGGTTCGACCTCTCCCGGGAGTGGTGTGTTCTTTTTTCTTTGCACTGATAGCTTTGAAGATATGTTCTAATGGTGGTGAGAGTGGAGCACGACTGTCTCCGTGGCGCGATTGGCTAGCGCGATGAGCTGTTAACCGAAAGGTTGGAGGTTCGAGCCCACCCGGTGGTGGTGCGGCGCTTTTTTTTCTTTGGGCAGATAGCTTTTAAGAAATGTTCTGACGGTGGTGAGAGTGGAGCACGACTGTCTCCGTGGCGCAAATGGCGAGCGCGATCGGCTGTTAACCGAAAGGTTGGAGGTTCGAGCCCACCCGGTGGTGGTACGGCGCTTTTTTTTCTTTGGGCTGATAGCTTTGAAGATATGTTCTTATGGTGGTGAGAGTGGAGCAGGACTGTCTCCGTGGCGCAATTGGCTAGCGCGATCGGCGGTTAACCGAAAAGTTGGAGGTTCGAGCCCTCCCGGGAGTGGTGTGTTGCGTTTTTCTTTGCTCTGATAGCTTTGAAGATATGTTCTGATGGTGGTGAGAGTGGAGCACGACTATCTCCGTGGCGAAATTGGCTAGCGCGATCGGCTGTTAACCGAAAGGTTGGAGGTTCGAGCCCACCCGGTGGTGGTGCGGCGCTTTTTTTCTTTGGGCTGATAGCTTTGAAATATGTTCGGATGGTGGTGAGAGTGGAGAGGAACTGTCTCCTTGGCGCAATTGGCTAGCGCGATCGGCTGTTAACCAAAAAATCGGAGGTTCGAGCCCACCCGGTGGTGGTGCGGCGCTTTTTTTTCTTTGGGCAGATAGCTTTTAAGAAATGTTCTGACGGTGGTGAGAGTGGAGCACGACTGTCTCCGTGGCGCGATTGGCTAGCGCGATGAGCTGTTAACCGAAAGGTTGGAGGTTCGAGCCCACCCGGTGGTGGTGCGGCGCTTTTTTTTCTTTGGGCAGATAGCTTTTAAGAAATGTTCTGACGGTGGTGAGAGTGGAGCACGACTGTCTCCGTGGCGCAAATGGCGAGCGCGATCGGCTGTTAACCGAAAGGTTGGAGGTTCGAGCCCACCCGGTGGTGGTACGGCGCTTTTTTTTCTTTGGGCTGATAGCTTTGAAGATATGTTCTTATGGTGGTGAGAGTGGAGCAGGACTGTCTCCGTGGCGCAATTGGCTAGCGCGATCGGCGGTTAACCGAAAAGTTGGAGGTTCGAGCCCTCCCGGGAGTGGTGTGTTGCGTTTTTCTTTGCTCTGATAGCTTTGAAGATATGTTCTGATGGTGGTGAGTGTGGAGCACGACTATCTCCGTGGCGAAATTGGCTAGCGCGATCGGCTGTTAACCGAAAGGTTGGATGTTCGAGCCCACCCGGTTGTGGTGCGGCGCTTTTTTCCTTTGGGCTGATAGCTCTGAGAAAATGTTCTGACGGCGATGAGAGTGGAGCACGACTGTCTCCATGGCGCAATTAGCTAGCGTGATCGGCTGATAACTGAAGTGTTGGAGGTTCGAGTCCTCCCGGGAGTGGTGTGTTGCTTTTTTTTCTTTGGGCTGATAGCTTTGAAGATATGTTCTGATGGTGGTGAGAGTGGAGCACGAATGTCTCCGTGGCGCCATTGGCTAGCGCAATCGGCTGTTAACCGAAAGGTTGGAGGTTCGAGGTGGTGGTGCGGCGCTTTTTTTTCTTCGGGCTGATAGCTTTGAAGTTATGTTCTGATGGTGCTGAGAGTGGAGCAGGACTGTCTCCGTGGCGCAATTGGCTAGCGCGATCGGCTGTTAACCAAAAAATTGGAGGTTCAAGCCCACCCGGTGGTGGTGCTGCGCTTTTTTTTCTTTGGGCTGATAGCTTTGAAGATATGTTCTGATGGTGGTTAGAGTGGAGCAGGACTGTCTCCGTGGCGCAATTGGCTAGTGCGATCGGCTGTTAACTGAAAGGTTGGAGGTTCGAGCCCTCCCGGGAGTGGAGTGTTGCTTTTCATTCTTTGGGCTGATAGCTTTAAAGATATGTTCTGATGGTTGTGAGAGTGGAGCACGACTGTCTCCGTGGCGCAATTGGCTAACGCGATGAGCTGTTAACCGAAAGGTTGGAGGTTCGAGCCCACCCGGTGGTGGTGCGGCGCTTTTTTTCCTTCTGGCTGATAGCTCTGAGAAAATGTTCTCACGGTGGTGAGAGTGGAGCACGACTGTCTCCGTGGCGCAATTGGCTAGCGCGATCGGCTGTTAACTGAAATATTGGAGGTTCGAGCCCTCCCGGGAGTGGTGTGTTGCTTTTTTTTTCTTTGAGCTGATAGCTTTGAAGATATGTTCTGATGGTGGTGAGAGTGGAGCAGGACTGTCTCCGTGGTGCAATTGGCTAGCGCGATCGGCTGTTAACCGAAAGGTTGGAGGTTCGAGCCCACCCGGTGGTGCGGCGGCGCTCTTTTTTCTTTGAGCTGATAGCTTTGAAGATATGTTCTGATGGTGGTGAGAGTGGAGCAGAACTGTCTTCGTGGCGCAATTGGCTAGCGCGATCGGCTGTTAACCGAAAGGTTGGAGGTTCGAGCACACCCGGTGGTGGTGCGGCGCTTTTTTTCTTTGCGCTAATAGCTTTGAAGATATGTTCTGATGGTGGTGAGAGTGGAGCACGACTGTCTTCGTGGCGCAATTGTCTAGCGCGATCGGGTGTTAACCGAAAAATTGGAGGTTCGAGCCCAACCGGTGGTGGTGCGGCGCTTTTTTTCTTTGGGCTGATAGCTTTGAAATTATGTTCTGATGGTGGTGAGAGTGGAGCAGGACTGTCTCCTTGGCGCAATTGGCTAGCGCGATCGGCTGTTAACCAAAAAATTGGAGGTTCGAGCCCACCCGGTGGTGATGCGGCGCTTTTTTTTCTTTGGGCTGACAGCTTTGAAGATATGTTCTGATGGTGGTGAGAGTGGACCAGGACTGTCACCGTGGCGCAATTGTCTAGCGGGATCGGCTGTTAACCGAAAGGTTGGAGTTTCGAGCCCTCCCGGGAGTGGTGTGTTGCTTTTCATTCTTTGGGCTGAGAGCTTTGAAGATATGTTCTGATGGTGGTGAGAGTAGAGCAGGACTGTCTCCGTGGCGCAATTGGCTAGCGCGATCGGCTGTTAACCGAAAGGTTGGAGGTTCGACCTCTCCCGGGAGTGGTGTGTTCTTTTTTCTTTGCACTGATAGCTTTGAAGATATGTTCTAATGGTGGTGAGAGTGGAGCACGACTGTCTCCGTGGCGCGATTGGCTAGCGCGATGAGCTGTTAACCGAAAGGTTGGAGGTTCGAGCCCACCCGGTGGTGGTGCGGCGCTTTTTTTTCTTTGGGCAGATAGCTTTTAAGAAATGTTCTGACGGTGGTGAGAGTGGAGCACGACTGTCTCCGTGGCGCAAATGGCGAGCGCGATCGGCTGTTAACCGAAAGGTTGGAGGTTCGAGCCCACCCGGTGGTGGTACGGCGCTTTTTTTTTCTTTGGGCTGATAGCGTTGAAGATATGTTCTTATGGTGGTGAGAGTGGAGCAGGACTGTCTCCGTGGCGCAATTGGCTAGCGCGATCGGCGGTTAACCGAAAAGTTGGAGGTTCGAGCCCTCCCGGGAGTGGTGTGTTGCGTTTTTCTTTGCTCTGATAGCTTTGAAGATATGTTCTGATGGTGGTGAGAGTGGAGCACGACTATCTCCGTGGCGAAATTGGCTAGCGCGATCGGCTGTTAACCGAAAGGTTGGAGGTTCGAGCCCACCCGGTGGTGGTGCGGCGCTTTTTTTCTTTGGGCTGATAGCTTTGAAATATGTTCTGATGGTGGTGAGAGTGGAGAGGAACTGTCTCCTTGGCGCAATTGGCTAGCGCGATCGGCTGTTAACCAAAAAATCGGAGGTTCGAGCCCACCCGGTGGTGGTGCGGCGCTTTTTTTTCTTTGGGCAGATATCTTTTAAGAAATGTTCTGACGGTGGTGAGAGTGGAGCACGACTGTCTCCGTGGCGCAAATGGCGAGCGCGATCGGCTGTTAACCGAAAAGTTGGAGGTTCGAGACCACCCGGTGGTGGTACGGCACTTTTTTTTTCTTTGGGCTGATAGCTTTGAAGATATGTTCTGATGGTGGTGAGAGTGGAGCAGGACTGTCTCCGTGGCGCAATTGGCTAGCGCGATCGGCGGTTAACCGAAAAGTTGGAGGTTCGAGCCGTCCCGGGAGTGGTGTGTTGCGTTTTTCTTTGCTCTGATAGCTTTGAAGATATGTTCTGATGGTGGTTAGAGTGGAGCAGGACTGTCTCCGTGGCGCAATTGGCTAGTGCGATCGGCTGTTAACTGAAAGGTTGGAGGTTCGAGCCCTCCCGGGAGTGGAGTGTTGCTTTTCATTCTTTGGGCTGATAGCTTTAAAGATATGTTCTGATGGTTGTGAGAGTGGAGCACGACTGTCTCCGTGGCGCAATTGGCTAACGCGATGAGCTGTTAACCGAAAAGTTGGAGGTTCGATCCCACCCGGTGGTGGTGCGGCGCTTTTTTTCCTTCTGGCTGATAGCTCTGAGAAAATGTTCTCACGGTGGTGAGAGTGGAGCACGACTGTCTCCGTGGCGCAATTGGCTAGCGCGATCGGCTGTTAACTGAAATATTGGAGTTTCGAGCCCTCCCGGGAGTGGTGTGTTGCTTTTTTTTCTTTGAGCTGATAGCTTTGAAGATATGTTCTGATGGTGGTGAGAGTGGAGCAGGACTGTCTCCGTGGTGCAATTGGCTAGCGCGATCGGCTGTTAACCGAAAGGTTGGAGGTTCGAGCCCACCCGGTGGTGCGGCGGCGCTCTTTTTTCTTTGAGCTGATAGCTTTGAAGATATGTTCTGATGGTGGTGAGAGTGGAGCAGAACTGTCTTCGTGGCGCAATTGGCTAGCGCGATCGGCTGTTAACCGAAAGGTTGGAGGTTCGAGCACACCCGGTGGTGGTGCGGCGCTTTTTTTCTTTGCGCTAATAGCTTTGCAGATATGTTCTGATGGTGGTGAGAGTGGAGCACGACTGTCTTCGTGGCGCAATTGTCTAGCGCGATCGGGTGTTAACCGAAAAATTGGAGGTTCGAGCCCAACCGGTGGTGGTGCGGCGCTTTTTTTCTTTGGGCTGATAGCTTTGAAATTATGTTCTGATGGTGGTGAGAGTGGAGCAGGACTGTCTCCTTGGCGCAATTGGCTAGCGCGATCGGCTGTTAACCAAAAAATTGGAGGTTCGAGCCCACCCGGTGGTGATGCGGCGCTTTTTTTTCTTTGGGCTGACAGCTTTGAAGATATGTTCTGATGGTGGTGACAGTGGAGCAGGACTGTCACCGTGGCGCGATTGGCTAGCGGGATCGGCTGTTAACCGAAAGGTTGGAGTTTCGAGCCCTCCCGGGAGTGGTGTGTTGCTTTTCATTCTTTGGGCTGAGAGCTTTGAAGATATGTTCTGATGGTGGTGAGAGTAGAGCAGGACTGTCTCCGTGGCGCAATTGGCTAGCGCGATCGGCTGTTAACCGAAAGGTTGGAGGTTCGACCTCTCCCGGGAGTGGTGTGTTCTTTTTTCTTTGCACTGATAGCTTTGAAGATATGTTCTAATGGTGGTGAGAGTGGAGCACGACTGTCTCCGTGGCGCGATTGGCTAGCGCGATGAGCTGTTAACCGAAAGGTTGGAGGTTCGAGCCCACCCGGTGGTGGTGCGGCGCTTTTTTTTCTTTGGGCAGATAGCTTTTAAGAAATGTTCTGACGGTGGTGAGAGTGGAGCACGACTGTCTCCGTGGCGCAAATGGCGAGCGCGATCGGCTGTTAACCGAAAGGTTGGAGGTTCGAGCCCACCCGGTGGTGGTACGCCGCTTTTTTTTTCTTTGGGCTGATAGCTTTGAAGATATGTTCTTATGGTGGTGAGAGTGGAGCAGGACTGTCTCCGTGGCGCAATTGGCTAGCGCGATCGGCGGTTAACCGAAAAGTTGGAGGTTCGAGCCCTCCCGGGAGTGGTGTGTTGCGTTTTTCTTTGCTCTGATAGCTTTGAAGATATGTTCTGATGGTGGTGAGAGTGGAGCACGACTATCTCCGTGGCGAAATTGGCTAGCGCGATCGGCTGTTAACCGAAAGGTTGGAGGTTCGAGCCCACCCGGTGGTGGTGCGGCGCTTTTTTTCTTTGAGCTGATAGCTTTGAAATATGTTCTGATGGTGGTGAGAGTGGAGAGGAACTGTCTCCTTGGCGCAATTGGCTAGCGCGATCGGCTGTTAACCAAAAAATCGGAGGTTCGAGCCCACCCGGTGGTGGTGCGGCGCTTTTTTTTCTTTGGGCAGATAGCTTTTAAGAAATGTTCTGACGGTGGTGAGAGTGGAGCACGACTGTCTCCGTGGCGCAAATGGCGAGCGCGATCGGCTGTTAACCGAAAAGTTGGAGGTTCGAGCCCACCCGGTGGTGGTACGGCACTTTTTTTTTCTTTGGGCTGATAGCTTTGAAGATATGTTCTGATGGTGGTGAGAGTGGAGCAGGACTGTCTCCGTGGCGCAATTGGCTAGCGCGATCGGCGGTTAACCGAAAAGTTGGAGGTTCGAGCCGTCCCGGGAGTGGTGTGTTGCGTTTTTCTTTGCTCTGATAGCTTTGAAGATATGTTCTGATGGTGGTGAGAGTGGAGCACGACTATCTCTGTGGCGCAATTGGCTAGCGCGATCGGCTGTTAACCGAAAGGTTGGAGGTTCGAGCCCACCGGTCGTGGTGCGGCGCTTTTTTTTCTTTGGGCTGATAGCTTTGAAGATATGTTCTAATGGTGGTGAGAGTTCAGCAGGACTGTCTCCGTGGCGCAATTGGCTAGCGCGATGAGCTGTTAACCGAAAGGTTGGAGATTCGAGCTCACCCGGTGGTGGTGCAGCGCTTTTTTTCTTTAGGCTGATAGCTTTTAAGATATGTTCTGATGGTGATGAGAGTGGAGCAGGACTGTCTCCGTGGCGCAATCGGCTAGCGCGATCGGCTGTTAATTGAAAGGTTGGAGGTTCGACCTCTCCCCGGAATGGTGTGTTCTTTTTTCTTTGCGCTGATAGCTTGAAAGATATGTTCTGATGGTGGTGAGAGTGGAGCACGACTGTCTCCGTGGCGCAATTGGCTAGCGCGATCGGCTGTTAACCGAAAGTTTGGAGGTTCGAGCCCATCCGGTGGTAGTGCGGCGCTTTTGTTTCTTTGGGCTGATAGCTTTGAAGATATCTTTTAATGGTGGTGAGAGTGGAGCAGGACTGTCTCCGTGGCGCAATTGGCTAGCGCGATGAGCTGTTAACCGAAAGGTTGGAGGTTCGACCTCTCCCGGGAGTGGTGTGTTCTTTTTTCTTTGCGCTGATAGCTTTGAAGATATGTTCTGATGGTGGTGAGAGAGGAGCACGACTGTCTCCGTGGCGCGATTGGCTAGCGCGATGAGCTGTTAACCGAAAGGTTGGAGGTTCGAGCCCACCCGTTAGTGGTGCGGCGCTTTTTTTCCTTTAGGCTAATAGCTCTGAGGAAATGTTCTGACGGTGATGAGAGTGGAGCACGACTTTCTCCATGGCGCAATTGGCTAGCGTGATCGGCTGATAACTGAAATGTTGGAGGTTCGAGCCCTCCCGGGAGTGGTGTGTTGCTTTTTTTACTTTGGGCTGATAGCTTTGAAGATATGTTCTGATGGTGGTGAGATTGGAGCAGGACTGTCTCCGTGGCGCAATTGGCTAGCGCGATCGGCTGTTAGTTGAAAGGTTGGAGGTTCCAGCCCTCCCGGGAGTGGTGTGTTGCTTTTCATTCTTTGGGCTGATAGCTTTAAAGATATGTTGTGATGGTGGTGAGAGTGGAGCACGACTGTCTCCGTGGCGCAATTCGCTAACGCGATGAGCTGTTAACCGAAAGGTTGGAGGTTCAAACCCACCCGGTGGTGGTGCGGCGCTTTTTTTCCTTCTGGCTGATAGCTCTGAGAAAATGTTCTGACGGTGGTGAGAGTGGAGCACGACTATCTCCGTGGCGCAATTGGCTAGCGCGATCGGCTGTTAACCGAAAGGTTGGAGGTTCGAGCCCACCGGTCGTGGTGCGGCGCTTTTTTTTCTTTGGGCTGATAGCTTTGAAGATATGTTCTAATGGTGGTGAGAGTTCAGCAGGACTGTCTCCGTGGCGCAATTGGCTAGCGCGATGAGCTGTTAACCGAAAGGTTGGAGGTTCGAGCTCACCCGGTGGTGGTGCAGCGCTTTTTTTCTTTAGGCTGATAGCTTTGAAGATATGTTCTGATGGTGATGAGAGTGGAGCAGGACTGTCTCCGTGGCGCAATCGGCTAGCGCGATCGGCTGTTAATTGAAAGGTTGGAGGTTCGACCTCTCCCCGGAATGGTGTGTTTTTTTTTCTTTGCGCTGATAGCTTGAAAGATATGTTCTGATGGTGGTGAGAGTGGAGCACGACTGTCTCCGTGGCGCAATTGGCTAGCGCGATCGGCTGTTAACCGAAAGTTTGGAGGTTCGAGCCCATCCGGTGGTAGTGCGGCGCTTTTGTTTCTTTGGGCTGATAGCTTTGAAGATATCTTTTAATGGTGGTGAGAGTGGAGCAGGACTGTCTCCGTGGCGCAATTGGCTAGCGCGATGAGCTGTTAACCGAAAGGTTGGAGGTTCGACCTCTCCCGGGAGTGGTGTGTTCTTTTTTCTTTGCGCTGATAGCTTTGAAGATATGTTCTGATGGTGGTGAGAGAGGAGCACGACTGTCTCCGTGGCGCGATTGGCTAGCGCGATGAGCTGTTAACCGAAAGGTTGGAGGTTCGAGCCCACCCGTTAGTGGTGCGGCGCTTTTTTTCCTTTAGGCTAATAGCTCTGAGGAAATGTTCTGACGGTGATGAGAGTGGAGCACGACTTTCTCCATGGCGCAATTGGCTAGCGTGATCGGCTGATAACTGAAATGTTGGAGGTTCGAGCCCTCCCGGGAGTGGTGTGTTGCTTTTTTTACTTTGGGCTGATAGCTTTGAAGATATGTTCTGATGGTGGTGAGATTGGAGCAGGACTGTCTCCGTGGCGCAATTGGCTAGCGCGATCGGCTGTTAGTTGAAAGGTTGGAGGTTCCAGCCCTCCCGGGAGTGGTGTGTTGCTTTTCATTCTTTGGGCTGATAGCTTTAAAGATATGTTGTGATGGTGGTGAGAGTGGAGCACGACTGTCTCCGTGGCGCAATTCGCTAACGCGATGAGCTGTTAACCGAAAGGTTGGAGGTTCAAACCCACCCGGTGGTGGTGCGGCGCTTTTTTTCCTTCTGGCTGATAGCTCTGAGAAAATGTTCTGACGGTGGTGAGAGTGGAGCACGACTGTCTCCGTGGCGCAATTGGCTAGCGCGATCGGCTGTTAACTGAAATATTGGAGGTTCGAGCCCTCCCGGGAGTGGTGTGTCGCTTTTTTTTCTTTGGGCTGATAGCTTTGAAGATATGTTCTGATGGTGGTGAGAGTGGAGCAGGACTGTCTCCGTGGTGCAATTGGCTAGCGCGATCGGCTGTTAACCGAAAGGTTGGAGGTTCGAGCCCACCCGGTGGTGCTGCGGCGCTCTTTTTTCTTTGGGCTGATAGCTTTGAAGATATGTTCTGATGGTGGTGAGAGTGAAGCAGAACTGTCTTCGTGGCGGAATTGGCTAGCGCGATCGGCTGTTAACCGAAAGGTTGGAGGTTCGAGCCCACCCTGTGGTGGTGCGGCGCTTTTTTTCTTTGCGCTAATAGCTTTGAAGATATGTTCTGATGGTGGTGAGAGTGGAGCACGACTGTCTTCGTGGCGCAATTGTTTAGCGCGATCGGCTGTTAACCGAAAAGTTGGAGGTTCGAGCCCACCCGTTGGTGGTGCGGCGCTTTTTTTCTTTGGGCTGATAGCTTTGAAATTATGTTCTGATGGTGGTGAGAGTGGAGCAGGACTGTCTCCGTGGCGCAATTGGCTAGCGCGATCGGCGTTTAACCAAAAAACTGGAGATTCGAGCCCACCCGGTGGTGGTGCAGCGCTTTTTTTCTTTGGGCTGATAGCTTTGAAGATATGTTCTGATGGTGGTGAGAGTGGAGCAGGACTGTCACCGTGGCGCAATTGGCTAGCGGGATCGGCTGTTAACCGAAAGGTTGGAGTTTCGAGCCCTCCCGGGAGTGGTGTGTTGCTTTTCATTCTTTGTGCTGATAGCTTTGAAGATATGTTCTGATGGTGGTGAGAGTGGAGCAGGACTGTCTCCGTGGCGCAATTGGCTAGCGCGATCGGCTGTTAACCGAAAGGTTGGAGGTTCGACCTCTCCCGGGAGTGGTGTGTTCTATTTTCTTTGAGCTGATAGCTTCGAAGATATGTTCTAATGGTGGTGAGAGTGGAGCACGACTGTCTCCGTGGCGCGATTGGCTAGCGCGATGAGCTGTTAACCGAAAGGTTGGAGGTTCTAGCCCACCCGTTGGTGGTGCGGCGCTTTTTTTCCTTTAGGCTAATAGCTCTGAGGAAATGTTCTGACGGTGATGAGAGTGGAGCACGACTGTCTCCATGGCGCAATTGGCTAGCGTGATCGGCTGATAACTGAAATGTTGGAGATACGAGCCCTCCCGGGAGTGGTGTGTTGCTTTTTTTACTTTGGGCCGATAGCTTTGAAGATATGTTCTGATGGTGGTGAGAGTGGAGCAGGGCTGTCTCCGTGGCGCAATTGGCTAGCGCGTTCGGCTGTTAGTTGAAAGGTTGGAGGTTCCAGCCCTCCCGGGAGTGGTGTGTTGCTTTTCATTCTTTGGGCTGATAGCTTTAAAGATATGTTCTGATGGTGGTGAGAGTGGAGCACGACTGTCTCCGTGGCGCAATTGGCTAACGCGATGAGCTGTTAACCGAAAGGTTGGAGGTTCGAACCCACCCGGTGGTGGTGCGGCGCTTTTTTTTCCTTCTGGCTGATAGCTCTGAGAAAAAGTTCTGACGGTGGTGAGAGTGGAGCACGACTGTCTCCGTGGCGCAATTGGCTAGCGCGATCGGCTGGTAACTGAAATATTGGAGGTTCGAGCCCTCCCGGGAGTGGTGTGTCGCTTTTTTTTTCTTTGGGCTGATAGCTTTGAAGATATGTTCTGATGGTGGTGAGAGTGGAGCAGGACTGTCTCCGTGGTGCAATTGGCTAGCGCGATCGGCTGTTAACCGAAAGGTTGGAGGTTCGAGCCCACCCGGTGGTGCTGCGGCGCTCTTTTTTCTTTGAGCTGATAGCTTTGAAGATATGTTCTGATGGTGGTGAGAGTGGAGCAGAACTGTCTTCATGGCGCAATTGGCTAGCGCGATCGGCTGTTAACCGAAAGGTTGGAGGTTCGAGCCCACCCGGTGGTGGTGTGGCGCTTTTTTTCTTTGCGCTAATAGCTTTGAAGATATGTTCTGATGGTGGAGAGTGGAGCACGACTGTCTTCGTGGCGCAATTGTCTAGCGCGATCGGCTGTTAACCGAATAGTTGGAGGTTCGAGCCCACGCGGTGGTGGTGCGGCGCTTTTTTTCTTTGGGCTGATAGCTTTGAAATTATGTTCTGATGGTGGTGAGAGTGGAGCAGGACTGTCTCCGTGGCGCAATTGGCTAGCGCGATCGGCGTTTAACGAAAAAACTGGAGATTCGAGCCCACCCGGTGGTGGTGCAGCGCTTTTTTTTCTTTGGGCTGATAGCTTTGAAGATATGTTCTGATTGTGGTGAGAGTGGAGCAGGACTGTCACCGTGGCGCAATTGGCTAGCGGGATCGGCTGTTAACCGAAAGGTTGGAGTTTCGAGCCCTCCCGGGATTGGTGTGTTGCTTGTCATTCTTTGGGGTGATAGCCTTGAAGATATGTTCTGATGGTGGTGAGAGTGGAGCAGGACTGTCTCCGTGGCGCAATTGGCTAGCGCGATCGGCTGTTAACCGAAAGGTTGGAGGTTCGACCTCTCCCGGGAGTGGTGTGTTCTTTTTTCTTTGCGCTGATAGCTTTGAAGATATGTTCTAATGGTGGTGAGAGTGGAGCACGACTGTCTCCGTGGCGCGATTGGCTAGCGCGATGAGCTGTTAACCGAAAGGTTGGAGGTTCGAGCCCACCCGGTGGTGGTGCGGCGCTTTTTTTTCTTTGGGCAGATAGCTTTTAAGAAATGTTCTGACGGTGGTGAGAGTGGAGCACGACTGTCTCCGTGGCGCAAATGGCGAGCGCGATCGGCTGTTAACCGAAAGGTTGGAGGTTCGAGCCCACCCGGTGGTGGTACGGCGCTTTTTTTTCTTTGGGCTGATAGCTTTGAAGATAAGTTCTGATAGTGGTGAGAGTGGAGCAGGACTGTATCCGTGGCGCAATTGGCTAGCGCGATCGGCTGTTAACCGAAAGGTTGGAGGTTCGAGCCCACCCGGTTGTGGTGCGGCGCTTTTTTCCTTTGGGCTGATAGCTCTGAGAAAATGTTCTGACGGCGATGAGAGTGGAGCACGACTGTCTCCATGGCGCAATTAGCTAGCGTGATCGGCTGATAACTGAAGTGTTGGAGGTTCGAGTCCTCCCGGGAGTGGTGTGTTGCTTTTTTTTCTTTGGGCTGATAGCTTTGAAGATATGTTCTAATGGTGGTGAGAGTTCAGCAGGACTGTCTCCGTGGCGCAGTTGGCTAGCGCGATGAGCTGTTAACCGAAAGGTTGGAGGTTCGAGCTCACCCGGTGGTGGTGCGGCGCTTTTTTTACTTTAGGCTGATAGCTTTGAAGATATGTTCTGATGGTGATGAGAGTGGAGCAGGACTGTCTCCGTGGCGCAATCGGCTAGCGCGATCGGCTGTTAACCGAAAGGTTGGAGGTTCGACCTCTCCCCGGAATGGTGTGTTCTTTTTTCTTTGCGCTGATAGCTTGAACGATATGTTCTGATGGTGGTGAGAGTGGAGCACGACTGTCTCCGTGGCGCAATTGGCTAGCGCGATCGGCTGTTAACCGAAAGGTTGGAGGTTCGAGCCCATCCGGTGGTAGGGCGGCGCTTTTTTTTCTTTGGGCTGATAGCTTTGAAGATATGTTCTGATGGTGATGAGAGTGGAGCAGGACTGTCTCCGTGGCGCAATCGGCTAGCGCGATCGGCTGTTAACCGAAAGGTTGGAGGTTCGACCTCTCCCGGGAGTGGTGTGTTCTTTTTTCTTTGCGCTGATAGCTTTGAAGATATGTTCTGATGGTGATGAGAGTGGAGCAGGACTGTCTCCGTGGCGCAATCGGCCAGCGCGATCGGCTGTTAACCGAAAGGTTGGAGGTTCGACCTCTCCCGGGAGTGGTGTGTTCTTTTTTCTTTGCGCTGATAGCTTTGAAGATATGTTCTGATGGTGGTGAGAGTGGAGCACGACTGTCTCCGTGGCGCAATTGGCTAGCGCGATCGGCTGTTAACTGAAATATTGGAGGTTCGAGCCCTCCCGGGAGTGGTGTGTCGCTTTTTTTTGGGCTGATAGCTTTGAAGATATGTTCTGATGGTGGTGAGACTGGAGCAGGACTGTCTCCGTGGTGCAATTGGCTAGCGCGATCGGCTGTTAACCGAAAGGTTGGAGGTTCGAGCCCACCCGGTGGTGCTGCGGCGCTCTTTTTTCTTTGGGCTGATAGCTTTGAAGATATGTTCTGATGGTGGTGAGAGTGGAGCAGAACTGTCTTCGTGGCGCAATTGGCTAGCGCGATCGGCTGTTAACCGAAAGGTTGGAGGTTCGAGCCCAACCGGTGGTGGTGCGGCGCTTTTTTTCTTTGCACTAATAGCTTTGAAGATATGTTCTGATGGTGGTGAGAGTGGAGCACGACTGTCTTCGTGGTGCAATTGTTTAGCGCGATCGGCTGTTAACCGAAAAGTTGGAGGTTCGAGCCCACCCGCTGGTGGTGCGGCGCTTTTTTTCTTTGGGCTATTAGCTTTGAAATTATGTTCTGATGGTGGTGAGAGTGGAGCAGGACTGTCTCCGTGGTGCAATTGGCTAGCGCGATCGGCGTTTAACCAAAAAACTGGAGATTCGAGCCCACCCGGTGGTGGTGCAGCGCTTTTTTTTCTTTGGGCTGATAGCTTTGAAGATATGTTCTGATGGTGGTGAGAGTGGAGCGGGACTGTCACCGTGGCGCAATTGGCTAGCGTGATCGGCTGATAACTGAAATGTTGGAGATTCGAGCCCTCCCGGGAGTGGTGTGTTGCTTTTTTTACTTTGGGCTTATAGCTTTGAAGATATGTTCTGATGGTGGTGAGAGTGGAGCAGGACTGTCTCCGTGGCGCAATTGGCTAGCGCGATCGGCTGTTAGTTGAAAGGTTGGAGGTTCCAGCCCTCCCGGGAGTGGTGTGTTGCTTTTTATTCATTGGGCTGATAGCTTTAAAGATATGTTCTGATGGTGGTGAGAGTGGAGCACGACTGTCTCCGTGGCGCAATTGGCTAACGCGATGAGCTGTTAACCGAAAGGTTGGAGGTTCGAACCCACCCGGTGGTGGTGCGGCGCTTTTTTTTCCTTCTGGCTGATAGCTCTGAGAAAAAGTTCTGACGGTGGTGAGAGTGGAGCACGACTGTCTCCGTGGCGCAATTGGCTAGCGCGATCGGCTGTTAACTGAAATATTGGAGGTTCGAGCCCTCCCGGGAGCGGTGTGTCGCTTTTTTTTTCTTTGGGCTGATAGCTTTGAAGATATGTTCTGATGGTGGTGAGAGTGGAGCAGGACTGTCTCCGTGGTGCAATTGGCTAGCGCGATCGGCTGTTAAGCGAAAGGTTGGAGGTTCGAGCCCACCCGGTGGTGCTGCGGCGCTCTTTTTTCTTTGAGCTGATAGCTTTGAAGATATGTTCTGATGGTGATGAGAGTGGAGCAGAACTGTCTTCGTGGCGCAATTGGCTAGCTCGATCGGCTGTTAACCGAAAGGTTGGAGGTTCGAGCCCACCAGGTGGTGGTGCGGCGCTTTTTTCCTTTGCGCTAATAGCTTTGAAGATATGTTCTGATGGTGGTGAGAGTGGAGCACGACTGTCTTTGTGGCGCAATTGTCTAGCGCGATCGGCTGTTAACCGAAAAGTTGGAGGTTCGAGCCCATCCGGTGGTGGTGCGGCGCTTTTTTTCTTTGGGCTGATAGCTTTGAAATTATGTTCTGATGGTGGTGACAGTGGAGCAGGACTGTCTCCGTGGCGCAATTGGCTAGCGCGATCGGCGTTTACCCAAAAAACTAGAGATTCGAGCCCACCCGGTGGTGGTGCAGCGCTTTTTTTTCTTTGGGCTGATAGCTTTGAAGATATGTTCTGATGGTGGTGAGAGTGGAGCAGGACTGTCACCGTGGCGCAATTGGCTAGCGGGATCGGCTGTTAACCGAAAGGTTGGAGTTTCGAGCCCTCCCGGGAGTGGTGTGTTGCTTTTCATTCTTTGGGCTGATAGCTTTGAAGATATGTTCTGATGGTGGTGAGAGTGGAGCAGGACTGTCGTCGTGGCGCAATTGGCTAGCGCGATCGGCTGTTAACCGAAAGGTTGGAGGTTCGACCTCTCCCGGGAGTAGTGTGTTCTTTTTTCTTTGCGCTGATAGCTTTGAAGATATGTTCTAATGGTGGTGAGAGTGGAGCACGACTGTCTCCGTGGCGCGATTGGCTAGCGCGATGAGCTGTTAACCGAAAGGTTGGAGGTTCGAGCCCACCCGTTGGTGGTGCGGCGCTTTTTTTCCTTTAGGCTAATAGCTCTGAGGAAATGTTCTGACGGCGATGAGAGTGGAGCACGACTGTCTCCATGGCGCAATTGGCTAGCGTGATCGGCTGATAACTGAAGTGTTGGAGGTTCGAGTCCTCCCGGGAGTGGTGTGTTGCTTTTCTTTGGGCTGATAGCTTTGAAGATATGTACTGATGGTGGTGAGAGTGGAGCACGAATGTCTCCGTGGCGCCATTGGCTAGCGCAGTCGGCTGTTAACCGAAAGGTTGGAGGTTCGAGGTGGTGGTGCGGCGCTTTTTTTTTCTTCGGGCTGATAGCTTTGAAGTTATGTTCTGATGGTGCTGAGAGTGGAGCAGGACTGTCTCCGTGGCGCAATTGGCTAGCGCGATCGGCTGTTAACCAAAAAATTGGAGGTTCGAGCCCACCCGGTGGTGGTGCTGCGCTTTTTTTTCTTTGGGCTGATAGCTTTGAAGATATGTTCTGATGGTGGTTAGAGTGGAGCAGGACTGTCTCTGTGGCGCAATTGGCTAGTGCGATCGGCTGTTAACTGAAATATTGGAGGTTCGAGCCCTCCCGGGAGTGGTGTGTTGCTTTTTTTTTCTTTGGGCTGATAGCTTTGAAGATATGTTCTGATGGTGGTGAGAGTGGAGCAGGACTGTCTTCGTGGCGCAATTGGCTAGCGCGATCGGCTGTTAACCGAAAGGTTGGAGGTTCGAGCCCACCCGGTGGTGGTGGGGCGCTTTTTTTCTTTGCGCTAATAGCTTTGAAGATATGTTCTGATGGTGGTGAGAGTGGAGCACGACTGTCTTCGTGGCGCAATTGTCTAGCGCGATCGGCTGTTAACCGAAAAGTTGGAGGTTCGAGCCCAACCGGTGGTGGTGCGGCGCTTTTTTTTTTTGGGCTGATAGCTTTGAAATTATGTTCTGATGGTGGTGAGAGTGGAGCAGGACTGTCTCCTTGGCGCAATTGGCTAGCGCGATCGGCTGTTAACCAAAAAATTGGAGGTTCGAGCCCACCCGGTGGTGATGCGGCGCTTTTTTTTCTTTGGGCTGACAGCTTTGAAGATATGTTCTGATGGTGGTGAGAGTGGAGCATGACTGTCTCCGTGGCGCAATTGGCTAGCGCGATCGGCTGTTAACTGAAAAGTTTGAGGTTCGAGCCCTCCCGGGAGTGGTGCGTTGCTTTTTATTCTTTGGACTGATAGCTTTGAAGCTATGTTCTAATGGTGGTGAGAGTGGAGCACGACTGTCTCCGTGGCGCGATTGGCTAGCGCGATGAGCTGTTAACCGAAAGGTTGGAGGTTCGAGCCCACCCGTTGGTGGTGCGGCGCTTTTTTTCCTTTAGGCTAATAGCTCTGAGGAAATGTTCTGACGGCGATGAGAGTGGAGCACGACTGTCTCCATGGCGCAATTGGCTAGCGTGATCGGCTGATAACTGAAGTGTTGGAGGTTCGAGTCCTCCCGGGAGTGGTGTGTTGCTTTTTTTCTTTGGGCTGATAGCTTTGAAGATATGTACTGATGGTGGTGAGAGTGGAGCACGAATGTCTCCGTGGCGCCATTGGCTAGCGCAGTCGGCTGTTAACCGAAAGGTTGGAGGTTCGAGGTGGTGGTGCGGCGCTTTTCTTTTCTTCGGGCTGATAGCTTTGAAGTTATGTTCTGATGGTGCTGAGAGTGGAGCAGGACTGTCTCCGTGGCGCAATTGGCTAGCGCGATCGGCTGTTAACCAAAAAATTGGAGGTTCGAGCCCACCCGGTGGTGGTGCTGCGCTTTTTTTTCTTTGGGCTGATAGCTTTGAAGATATGTTCTTATGGTGGTTAGAGTGGAGCAGGACTGTCTCTGTGGCGCAATTGGCTAGTGCGATCGGCTGTTAACTGAAATATTGGAGGTTCGAGCCCTCCCGGGAGTGGTGGGTTGCTTTTTTTTTCTTTGGGCTGATAGCTTTGAAGATATGTTCTGATGGTGGTGAGAGTGGAGCAGGACTGTCTTCGTGGCGCAATTGGCTAGCGCGATCGGCTGTTAACCGAAAGGTTGGAGGTTCGAGCCCACCCGGTGGTGGTGGGGCGCTTTTTTTCTTTGCGCTAATAGCTTTGAAGATATGTTCTGATGGTGGTGAGAGTGGAGCAGGACTGTCACCGTGGCGCTATTGGCTAGCGGGATCGGCTGTTAACCGAAAGGTTGGAGTTTCGAGCCCTACCGGGAGTGGTGTGTTGCTTTTTTCTTTGCTCTGATAGCTTTGAAGATATGTTCTGATGGTGGTGAAAGTGGAGCACGACTGTCACCGTGGCGCAATTGGCTAGCGCGATCGGCTGTTAACCGAAAGGTTAGAGGTTCGAGCCTACCCGGTGGTGGTGCGGCGCTTTTTTTTCTTTGGGCTGATAGCTTTGAAGATATGTTCTATTGGTGGTGAGAGTGGAGCATGACTGTCTCCGTGGCGCAATTGGCTAGCGCGATCGGCTGTTAACTGAAAAGTTTGAGGTTCGAGCCCTCCCGGGAGTGGTGCGTTGCTTTTTATTCTTTGGACTGATAGCTTTGAAGCTATGTTCTAATGGTGGTGAGAGTGGAGCACGACTGTCTTCGTGGCGCGATTGGCTAGTGCGATCAGCTGTTAACCGAAATGTTGCATGTTCGAGTCCACCGGGTGGTGGTGTGGCGCTTTTTTTTCTTTAGGCTGATAGCTTTTAAGATGTGTTCTGATGGTGGTGAGAGTGGAGCACGGCTGTCTCCGTGGCGCGATTGGCTAGCGCGATTGGCTGTTAACTGAAAGGT
The DNA here is from genome assembly GCF_043290135.1 of Rhipicephalus microplus. Lineage (NCBI taxonomy): Eukaryota > Metazoa > Arthropoda > Arachnida > Ixodida > Ixodidae > Rhipicephalus > Rhipicephalus microplus. The sequence goes on along the minus strand of NW_027464657.1, from coordinate 1,161,966 downwards.
TGGAGGTTCGAGCCCTCCCGAGAGTGGTGTGTTGCTTTTCATTCTTTGGGCTGATAGCTTTGAAGATATGTTCTGATGGTGGTGAGAGTGGAGCAGGACTGTCTCCGTGTCGCAATTGGCTAGCGCGATCGGCTGTTAACCAAAAAATTGGAGGTTCGAGCCCACCCGGGAGTGGTGCGGCGCTTTTTTTTCTTTGCGCTAATAGCTTTGAAGATATGTTGTGATGGTGGTGAGAGTGGAGCATGACTGTCTGCTTGGCGCAAATGGCTAGCGCGATTGGCTGTTAACCGACAGGTTGGAGTTTCGAGCCCTCCCGGGAGTGGTGTGTTGCTTTTTTCTTTGCGCTGATAGCTTTGAAGATATGTTCTAATGGTGGTGAAAGTGGAGCAGGACTGTCTCCGTGGCGCAATTGGCTAGCGCGATCGGCTGTGCTTGGAGGTTCGAGCCCACGTGGTGGTGGTGCGGCGCTTTTTTTTCTTTGGGCTGATAGCTTTGAAGATATGTTCTGATGGTGGTGAGAGTGGAGCAGGACTGTCTCCTTGGCGCAATTGGCTAGCGCGATCGGCTGTTAACCGAAAGGTTGGAGTTTCGAGCCCACCCGGTGGTGGTGCGGAGCTTTTTTTCTTTGGGCTGATAGCTTTGAAGATATGTTCATAAGGTGGTGAGACTGGAGCAGGACTGTCACCGTGGCGCAATTGGCTAACGCGATCGGCTGTTAACCGAAAGGTTAGAGTTTCGAGCCCTCCCGGGAGTGGTGTGTTGCTTTTTTCTTTGCTCTGATAGCTTTGAAGATATGTTCTGATGGTGGTGAAAGTGGGGCACGACTGTCTCCGCGGCGCAATTGGCTAGCCCGATCGGCTGTTAACCGAAAGGTTGGAGGTTCGAGCCCAGCTGATGGTGGTGCGGCGTTTTTTTTCTTTGGGCTGATAGCTCTGAAGAAATGTTCTGACGGTGGTGAGAGTGGAGCACGGCTGTCTCCGTGGCGCAAATGGCGAGCGCGATCGGCTGTTAACCAAACGGTTGGAGTTTCGAGCCCACCCGGGAGTGGTGCGTTGCTTTTTATTCTTTGGACTGATAGCTTTGAAGCTATGTTCTAATGGTGGTGAGAGTGGAGCACGACTGTCTTCGTGGCGCGATTGGCTAGTGCGATCAGCTGTTAACCGAAATGTTGCATGTTCGAGTCCACCGGGTGGTGGTGTGGCGCTTTTTTTTCTTTAGGCTGATAGCTTTTAAGATGTGTTCTGATGGTGGTGAGAGTGGAGCACGGCTGTCTCCGTGGCGCGATTGGCTAGCGCGATCGGCTGTTAACTGAAAGGTTGGAGGTTCGAGCCCTCCCGAGAGTGGTGTGTTGCTTTTCATTCTTTGGGCTGATAGCTTTGAAGATATGTTCTAATGGTGGTGAGAGTGGAGCACGACTGTCTTCGTGGCGCGATTGGCTAGTGCGATCAGCTGTTAACCGAAATGTTGGAGGTTCGAGTCCACCCGGTGGTGTTGCGGCGCTTTTTTTTCTTTGGGCAGATAGCTTTTAAGAAATGTTCTGACGGTGGTGAGAGTGGAGCACGACTGTCTCCGTGGCGCAAATGGCGAGCGCGATCGGCTGTTAACCGAAAGGTTGGAGGTTCGAGCCCACCCGGTGGTGGTACGGCGCTTTTTTTTCTTTGGGCTGATAGCTTTGAAGATAAGTTCTGATGGTGGTGAGAGTGGAGCAGGACTGTATCCGTGGCGCAATTGGCTAGCGCGATCGGCGGTTAACCGAAAAGTTGGAGGTTCGAGCCCTCCCGGGAGTGGTGTGTCGCTTTTTTTATGGCTGATAGCTTTGAAGATATGTTCTGATGGTGGTGAGAGTGGAGCAGGACTGTCTCCGTGGTGCAATTGTTTAGCGCGATCGGCTGTTAACCGAAAAGTTGGAGGTTCGAGCCCACCCGCTGGTGGTGCGGCGCTTTTTTTCTTTGGGCTATTAGCTTTGAAATTATGTTCTGATGGTGGTGAGAGTGGAGCAGGACTGTCACCGTGGCGCAATTGGCTAGCGTGATCGGCTGATAACTGAAATGTTGGAGATTCGAGCCCTCCCGTGAGTGGTGTGTTGCTTTTTTTACTTTGGGCTGATAGCTTTGAAGATATGTTCTGATGGTGGTGAGAGTGGAGCAGGACTGTCTCCGTGGCGCAATTGGCTAGCGCGATCGGCTGTTAGTTGAAAGGTTGGAGGTTCCAGCCCTCCCGGGAGTGGTGTGTTGCTTTTTATTCATTGGGCTGATAGCTTTAAAGATATGTTCTGATGGTGGTGAGAGTGGAGCACGACTGTCTCCGTGGCGCAATTGGCTAACGCGATGAGCTGTTAACCGAAAGGTTGGAGGTTCGAACCCACCCGGTGGTGGTGCGGCGCTTTTTTTTCCTTCTGGCTGATAGCTCTGAGAAAAAGTTCTGACGGTGGTGAGAGTGGAGCACGACTGTCTCCGTGGCGCAATTGGCTAGCGCGATCGGCTGTTAACTGAAATATTGGAGGTTCGAGCCCTCCCGGGAGCGGTGTGTCGCTTTTTTTTTTCTTTGGGCTGATAGCTTTGAAGATATGTTCTGATGGTGGTGAGAGTGGAGCAGGACTGTCTCCGTGGTGCAATTGGCTAGCGCGATCGGCTGTTAAGCGAAAGGTTGGAGGTTCGAGCCCACCCGGTGGTGCTGCGGCGCTCTTTTTTCTTTGAGCTGATAGCTTTGAAGATATGTTCTGATGGTGATGAGAGTGGAGCAGAACTGTCTTCGTGGCGCAATTGGCTAGCTCGATCGGCTGTTAACCGAAAGGTTGGAGGTTCGAGCCCACCAGGTGGTGGTGCGGCGCTTTTTTCCTTTGCGCTAATAGCTTTGAAGATATGTTCTGATGGTGGTGAGAGTGGAGCACGACTGTCTTTGTGGCGCAATTGTCTAGCGCGATCGGCTGTTAACCGAAAAGTTGGAGGTTCGAGCCCATCCGGTGGTGGTGCGGCGCTTTTTTTCTTTGGGCTGATAGCTTTGAAATTATGTTCTGATGGTGGTGACAGTGGAGCAGGACTGTCTCCGTGGCGCAATTGGCTAGCGCGATCGGCGTTTACCCAAAAAACTAGAGATTCGAGCCCACCCGGTGGTGGTGCAGCGCTTTTTTTTCTTTGGGCTGATAGCTTTGAAGATATGTTCTGATGGTGGTGAGAGTGGAGCAGGACTGTCACCGTGGCGCAATTGGCTAGCGGGATCGGCTGTTAACCGAAAGGTTGGAGTTTCGAGCCCTCCCGGGAGTGGTGTGTTGCTTTTCATTCTTTGGGCTGATAGCTTTGAAGATATGTTCTGATGGTGGTGAGAGTGGAGCAGGACTGTCGTCGTGGCGCAATTGGCTAGCGCGATCGGCTGTTAACCGAAAGGTTGGAGGTTCGACCTCTCCCGGGAGTAGTGTGTTCTTTTTTCTTTGCGCTGATAGCTTTGAAGATATGTTCTAATGGTGGTGAGAGTGGAGCACGACTGTCTCCGTGGCGCGATTGGCTAGCGCGATGAGCTGTTAACCGAAAGGTTGGAGGTTCGAGCCCACCCGTTGGTGGTGCGGCGCTTTTTTTCCTTTAGGCTAATAGCTCTGAGGAAATGTTCTGACGGCGATGAGAGTGGAGCACGACTGTCTCCATGGCGCAATTGGCTAGCGTGATCGGCTGATAACTGAAGTGTTGGAGGTTCGAGTCCTCCCGGGAGTGGTGTGTTGCTTTTCTTTGGGCTGATAGCTTTGAAGATATGTACTGATGGTGGTGAGAGTGGAGCACGAATGTCTCCGTGGCGCCATTGGCTAGCGCAGTCGGCTGTTAACCGAAAGGTTGGAGGTTCGAGGTGGTGGTGCGGCGCTTTTTTTTTCTTCGGGCTGATAGCTTTGAAGTTATGTTCTGATGGTGCTGAGAGTGGAGCAGGACTGTCTCCGTGGCGCAATTGGCTAGCGCGATCGGCTGTTAACCAAAAAATTGGAGGTTCGAGCCCACCCGGTGGTGGTGCTGCGCTTTTTTTTCTTTGGGCTGATAGCTTTGAAGATATGTTCTGATGGTGGTTAGAGTGGAGCAGGACTGTCTCTGTGGCGCAATTGGCTAGTGCGATCGGCTGTTAACTGAAATATTGGAGGTTCGAGCCCTCCCGGGAGTGGTGTGTTGCTTTTTTTTTCTTTGGGCTGATAGCTTTGAAGATATGTTCTGATGGTGGTGAGAGTGGAGCAGGACTGTCTTCGTGGCGCAATTGGCTAGCGCGATCGGCTGTTAACCGAAAGGTTGGAGGTTCGAGCCCACCCGGTGGTGGTGGGGCGCTTTTTTTCTTTGCGCTAATAGCTTTGAAGATATGTTCTGATGGTGGTGAGAGTGGAGCACGACTGTCTTCGTGGCGCAATTGTCTAGCGCGATCGGCTGTTAACCGAAAAGTTGGAGGTTCGAGCCCAACCGGTGGTGGTGCGGCGCTTTTTTTCTTTGGGCTGATAGCTTTGAAATTATGTTCTGATGGTGGTGAGAGTGGAGCAGGACTGTCTCCTTGGCGCAATTGGCTAGCGCGATCGGCTGTTAACCAAAAAATTGGAGGTTCGAGCCCACCCGGTGGTGATGCGGCGCTTTTTTTTCTTTGGGCTGACAGCTTTGAAGATATGTTCTGATGGTGGTGAGAGTGGAGCATGACTGTCTCCGTGGCGCAATTGGCTAGCGCGATCGGCTGTTAACTGAAAAGTTTGAGGTTCGAGCCCTCCCGGGAGTGGTGCGTTGCTTTTTATTCTTTGGACTGATAGCTTTGAAGCTATGTTCTAATGGTGGTGAGAGTGGAGCACGACTGTCTCCGTGGCGCGATTGGCTAGCGCGATGAGCTGTTAACCGAAAGGTTGGAGGTTCGAGCCCACCCGTTGGTGGTGCGGCGCTTTTTTTCCTTTAGGCTAATAGCTCTGAGGAAATGTTCTGACGGCGATGAGAGTGGAGCACGACTGTCTCCATGGCGCAATTGGCTAGCGTGATCGGCTGATAACTGAAGTGTTGGAGGTTCGAGTCCTCCCGGGAGTGGTGTGTTGCTTTTTTTCTTTGGGCTGATAGCTTTGAAGATATGTACTGATGGTGGTGAGAGTGGAGCACGAATGTCTCCGTGGCGCCATTGGCTAGCGCAGTCGGCTGTTAACCGAAAGGTTGGAGGTTCGAGGTGGTGGTGCGGCGCTTTTCTTTTCTTCGGGCTGATAGCTTTGAAGTTATGTTCTGATGGTGCTGAGAGTGGAGCAGGACTGTCTCCGTGGCGCAATTGGCTAGCGCGATCGGCTGTTAACCAAAAAATTGGAGGTTCGAGCCCACCCGGTGGTGGTGCTGCGCTTTTTTTTCTTTGGGCTGATAGCTTTGAAGATATGTTCTTATGGTGGTTAGAGTGGAGCAGGACTGTCTCTGTGGCGCAATTGGCTAGTGCGATCGGCTGTTAACTGAAATATTGGAGGTTCGAGCCCTCCCGGGAGTGGTGGGTTGCTTTTTTTTTCTTTGGGCTGATAGCTTTGAAGATATGTTCTGATGGTGGTGAGAGTGGAGCAGGACTGTCTTCGTGGCGCAATTGGCTAGCGCGATCGGCTGTTAACCGAAAGGTTGGAGGTTCGAGCCCACCCGGTGGTGGTGGGGCGCTTTTTTTCTTTGCGCTAATAGCTTTGAAGATATGTTCTGATGGTGGTGAGAGTGGAGCAGGACTGTCACCGTGGCGCTATTGGCTAGCGGGATCGGCTGTTAACCGAAAGGTTGGAGTTTCGAGCCCTACCGGGAGTGGTGTGTTGCTTTTTTCTTTGCTCTGATAGCTTTGAAGATATGTTCTGATGGTGGTGAAAGTGGAGCACGACTGTCACCGTGGCGCAATTGGCTAGCGCGATCGGCTGTTAACCGAAAGGTTAGAGGTTCGAGCCTACCCGGTGGTGGTGCGGCGCTTTTTTTTCTTTGGGCTGATAGCTTTGAAGATATGTTCTATTGGTGGTGAGAGTGGAGCATGACTGTCTCCGTGGCGCAATTGGCTAGCGCGATCGGCTGTTAACTGAAAAGTTTGAGGTTCGAGCCCTCCCGGGAGTGGTGCGTTGCTTTTTATTCTTTGGACTGATAGCTTTGAAGCTATGTTCTAATGGTGGTGAGAGTGGAGCACGACTGTCTTCGTGGCGCGATTGGCTAGTGCGATCAGCTGTTAACCGAAATGTTGCATGTTCGAGTCCACCGGGTGGTGGTGTGGCGCTTTTTTTTCTTTAGGCTGATAGCTTTTAAGATGTGTTCTGATGGTGGTGAGAGTGGAGCACGGCTGTCTCCGTGGCGCGATTGGCTAGCGCGATCGGCTGTTAACTGAAAGGTTGGAGGTTCGAGCCCTCCCGAGAGTGGTGTGTTGCTTTTCATTCTTTGGGCTGATAGCTTTGAAGATATGTTCTGATGGTGGTGAGAGTGGAGCAGGACTGTCTCCGTGTCGCAATTGGCTAGCGCGATCGGCTGTTAACCAAAAAATTGGAGGTTCGAGCCCACCCGGGAGTGGTGCGGCGCTTTTTTTTCTTTGCGCTAATAGCTTTGAAGATATGTTGTGATGGTGGTGAGAGTGGAGCATGACTGTCTGCTTGGCGCAAATGGCTAGCGCGATTGGCTGTTAACCGACAGGTTGGAGTTTCGAGCCCTCCCGGGAGTGGTGTGTTGCTTTTTTCTTTGCGCTGATAGCTTTGAAGATATGTTCTAATGGTGGTGAAAGTGGAGCAGGACTGTCTCCGTGGCGCAATTGGCTAGCGCGATCGGCTGTGCTTGGAGGTTCGAGCCCACGTGGTGGTGGTGCGGCGCTTTTTTTTCTTTGGGCTGATAGCTTTGAAGATATGTTCTGATGGTGGTGAGAGTGGAGCAGGACTGTCTCCTTGGCGCAATTGGCTAGCGCGATCGGCTGTTAACCGAAAGGTTGGAGTTTCGAGCCCACCCGGTGGTGGTGCGGAGCTTTTTTTCTTTGGGCTGATAGCTTTGAAGATATGTTCATAAGGTGGTGAGACTGGAGCAGGACTGTCACCGTGGCGCAATTGGCTAACGCGATCGGCTGTTAACCGAAAGGTTAGAGTTTCGAGCCCTCCCGGGAGTGGTGTGTTGCTTTTTTCTTTGCTCTGATAGCTTTGAAGATATGTTCTGATGGTGGTGAAAGTGGGGCACGACTGTCTCCGCGGCGCAATTGGCTAGCCCGATCGGCTGTTAACCGAAAGGTTGGAGGTTCGAGCCCAGCTGATGGTGGTGCGGCGTTTTTTTTCTTTGGGCTGATAGCTCTGAAGAAATGTTCTGACGGTGGTGAGAGTGGAGCACGGCTGTCTCCGTGGCGCAAATGGCGAGCGCGATCGGCTGTTAACCAAACGGTTGGAGTTTCGAGCCCACCCGGGAGTGGTGCGTTGCTTTTTATTCTTTGGACTGATAGCTTTGAAGCTATGTTCTAATGGTGGTGAGAGTGGAGCACGACTGTCTTCGTGGCGCGATTGGCTAGTGCGATCAGCTGTTAACCGAAATGTTGCATGTTCGAGTCCACCGGGTGGTGGTGTGGCGCTTTTTTTTCTTTAGGCTGATAGCTTTTAAGATGTGTTCTGATGGTGGTGAGAGTGGAGCACGGCTGTCTCCGTGGCGCGATTGGCTAGCGCGATCGGCTGTTAACTGAAAGGTTGGAGGTTCGAGCCCTTCCGAGAGTGGTGTGTTGCTTTTCATTCTTTGGGCTGATAGCTTTGAAGATATGTTCTAATGGTGGTGAGAGTGGAGCACGACTGTCTTCGTGGCGCGATTGGCTAGTGCGATCAGCTGTTAACCGAAATGTTGGAGGTTCGAGTCCACCCGGTGGTGTTGCGGCGCTTTTTTTTCTTTGGGCAGATAGCTTTTAAGAAATGTTCTGACGGTGGTGAGAGTGGAGCACGACTGTCTCCGTGGCGCAAATGGCGAGCGCGATCGGCTGTTAACCGAAAGGTTGGAGGTTCGAGCCCACCCGGTGGTGGTACGGCGCTTTTTTTTCTTTGGGCTGATAGCTTTGAAGATAAGTTCTGATGGTGGTGAGAGTGGAGCAGGACTGTATCCGTGGCGCAATTGGCTAGCGCGATCGGCGGTTAACCGAAAAGTTGGAGGTTCGAGCCCTCCCGGGAGTGGTGTGTCGCTTTTTTTATGGCTGATAGCTTTGAAGATATGTTCTGATGGTGGTGAGAGTGGAGCAGGACTGTCTCCGTGGTGCAATTGTTTAGCGCGATCGGCTGTTAACCGAAAAGTTGGAGGTTCGAGCCCACCCGCTGGTGGTGCGGCGCTTTTTTTCTTTGGGCTATTAGCTTTGAAATTATGTTCTGATGGTGGTGAGAGTGGAGCAGGACTGTCACCGTGGCGCAATTGGCTAGCGTGATCGGCTGATAACTGAAATGTTGGAGATTCGAGCCCTCCCGGGAGTGGTGTGTTGCTTTTTTTACTTTGGGCTGATAGCTTTGAAGATATGTTCTGATGGTGGTGAGAGTGGAGCAGGACTGTCTCCGTGGCGCAATTGGCTAGCGCGATCGGCTGTTAGTTGAAAGGTTGGAGGTTCCAGCCCTCCCGGGAGTGGTGTGTTGCTTTTTATTCATTGGGCTGATAGCTTTAAAGATATGTTCTGATGGTGGTGAGAGTGGAGCACGACTGTCTCCGTGGCGCAATTGGCTAACGCGATGAGCTGTTAACCGAAAGGTTGGAGGTTCGAACCCACCCGGTGGTGGTGCGGCGCTTTTTTTTCCTTCTGGCTGATAGCTCTGAGAAAAAGTTCTGACGGTGGTGAGAGTGGAGCACGACTGTCTCCGTGGCGCAATTGGCTAGCGCGATCGGCTGTTAACTGAAATATTGGAGGTTCGAGCCCTCCCGGGAGCGGTGTGTCGCTTTTTTTTTCTTTGGGCTGATAGCTTTGAAGATATGTTCTGATGGTGGTGAGAGTGGAGCAGGACTGTCTCCGTGGTGCAATTGGCTAGCGCGATCGGCTGTTAACCGAAAGGTTGGAGGTTCGAGCCCACCCGGTGGTGCTGCGGCGCTCTTTTTTCTTTGAGCTGATAGCTTTGAAGATATGTTCTGATGGTGATGAGAGTGGAGCAGAACTGTCTTCGTGGCGCAATTGGCTAGCTCGATCGGCTGTTAACCGAAAGGTTGGAGGTTCGAGCCCACCAGGTGGTGGTGCGGCGCTTTTTTCCTTTGCGCTAATAGCTTTGAAGATATGTTCTGATGGTGGTGAGAGTGGAGCACGACTGTCTTTGTGGCGCAATTGTCTAGCGCGATCGGCTGTTAACCGAAAAGTTGGAGGTTCGAGCCCATCCGGTGGTGGTGCGGCGCTTTTTTTCTTTGGGCTGATAGCTTTGAAATTATGTTCTGATGGTGGTGACAGTGGAGCAGGACTGTCTCCGTGGCGCAATTGGCTAGCGGGATCGGCTGTTAACCGAAAGGTTGGAGTTTCGAGCCCTCCCGGGAGTGGTGTGTTGCTTTTCATTCTTTGGGCTGATAGCTTTGAAGATATGTTCTGATGGTGGTGAGAGTGGAGCAGGACTGTCGTCGTGGCGCAATTGGCTAGCGCGATCGGCTGTTAACCGAAAGGTTGGAGGTTCGACCTCTCCCGGGAGTGGTGTGTTCTTTTTTCTTTGCGCTGATAGCTTTGAAGATATGTTCTAATGGTGGTGAGAGTGGAGCACGACTGTCTCCGTGGCGCGATTGGCTAGCGCGATGAGCTGTTAACCGAAAGGTTGGAGGTTCGAGCCCACCCGTTGGTGGTGTGGCGCTTTTTTTCCTTTAGGCTAATAGCTCTGAGGAAATGTTCTGACGGCGATGAGAGTGGAGCACGACTGTCTCCATGGCGCAATTGGCTAGCGTGATCGGCTGATAACTGAAGTGTTGGAGGTTCGAGTCCTCCCGGGAGTGGTGTGTTGCTTTTTTTCTTTGGGCTGATAGCTTTGAAGATATGTACTGATGGTGGTGAGAGTGGAGCACGAATGTCTCCGTGGCGCCATTGGCTAGCGCAGTCGGCTGTTAACCGAAAGGTTGGAGGTTCGAGGTGGTGGTGCGGCGCTTTTTTTTCTTCGGGCTGATAGCTTTGAAGTTATGTTCTGATGGTGCTGAGAGTGGAGCAGGACTGTCTCCGTGGCGCAATTGGCTAGCGCGATCGGCTGTTAACCAAAAAATTGGAGGTTCGAGCCCACCCGGTGGTGGTGCTGCGCTTTTTTTTCTTTGGGCTGATAGCTTTGAAGATATGTTCTGATGGTGGTTAGAGTGGAGCAGGACTGTCTCTGTGGCGCAATTGGCTAGTGCGATCGGCTGTTAACTGAAAGGTTGGAGGTTCGAGCCCTCCCGAGAGTGGTGTGTTGCTTTTAATTCTTTGGGCTGATAGCTTTAAAGATATGTTCTGATGGTGGTGAGAGTGGAGTACGACTGTCTCCGTGGCGCAATTGGCTAACGCGATGAGCTGTTAACCGAAAGGTTGGAGGTTCGAGCCCACCCGGTGGTGGTGCGGCGCTTTTTTTCCTTCTGGCTGATAGCTCTGAGAAAATGTTCTCACGGTGGTGAGAGTGGAGCACGACTGTCTCCGTGGCACAATTGGCTAGCGCGATCGGCTGTGAACTGAAATATTGGAGGTTCGAGCCCTCCCGGGAGTGGTGTGTTGCTTTTTTTTTTCTTTGGGCTGATAGCTTTGAAGATATGTTCTGATGGTGGTGAGAGTGGAGCAGGACTGTCTTCGTGGCGCAATTGGCTAGCGCGATCGGCTGTTAACCGAAAGGTTGGAGGTTCGAGCCCACCCGGTGGTGGTGGGGCGCTTTTTTTCTTTGCGCTAATAGCTTTGAAGATATGTTCTGATGGTGGTGAGAGTGGAGCACGACTGTCTTCGTGGCGCAATTGTCTAGCGCGATCGGCTGTTAACTGAAAGGTTGGAGGTTCGAGCCCTCCCGAGAGTGGTGTGTTGCTTTTAATTCTTTGGGCTGATAGCTTTAAAGATATGTTCTGATGGTGGTGAGAGTGGAGTACGACTGTCTCCGTGGCGCAATTGGCTAACGCGATGAGCTGTTAACCGAAAGGTTGGAGGTTCGAGCCCACCCGGTGGTGGTGCGGCGCTTTTTTTCCTTCTGGCTGATAGCTCTGAGAAAATGTTCTCACGGTGGTGAGAGTGGAGCACGACTGTCTCCGTGGCACAATTGGCTAGCGCGATCGGCTGTGAACTGAAATATTGGAGGTTCGAGCCCTCCCGGGAGTGGTGTGTTGCTTTTTTTTTTCTTTGGGCTGATAGCTTTGAAGATATGTTCTGATGGTGGTGAGAGTGGAGCAGGACTGTCTTCGTGGCGCAATTGGCTAGCGCGATCGGCTGTTAACCGAAAGGTTGGAGGTTCGAGCCCACCCGGTGGTGGTGGGGCGCTTTTTTTCTTTGCGCTAATAGCTTTGAAGATATGTTCTGATGGTGGTGAGAGTGGAGCACGACTGTCTTCGTGGCGCAATTGTCTAGCGCGATCGGCTGTTAACCGAAAAGTTGGAGGTTCGAGCCCAACCGGTGGTGGTGCGGCGCTTTTTTTCTTTGGGCTGATAGCTTTGAAATTATGTTCTGATGGTGGTGAGAGTGGAGCAGGACTGTCTCCTTGGCGCAATTGGCTAGCGCGATCGGCTGTTAACCAAAAAATTGGAGGTTCGAGCCCAACCGGTGGTGGTGCGGCGCTTTTTTTCTTTGGGCTGATAGCTTTGAAATTATGTTCTGATGGTGGTGAGAGTGGAGCAGGACTGTCTCCTTGGCGCAATTGGCTAGCGCGATCGGCTGTTAACCAAAAAATTGGAGGTTCGAGCCCACCCGGTGGTGATGCGGCGCTTTTTTTTCTTTGGGCTGACAGCTTTGAAGATATGTTCTGATGGTGGTGAGAGTGGAGCCGGACTGTCACCGTGGCGCTATTGGCTAGCGGGATCGGCTGTTAACCGAAAGGTTGGAGTTTCGAGCCCTACCGGGAGTGGTGTGTTGCTTTTTTCTTTGCTCTGATAGCTTTGAAGATATGTTCTGATGGTGGTGAAAGTGGAGCACGACTGTCACCGTGGCGCAATTGGCTAGCGCGATCGGCTGTTAACCGAAAGGTTAGAGGTTCGAGCCCACCCGGTGGTGGTGCGGCGCTTTTTTTTCTTTGGGCTGATAGCTTTGAAGATATGTTCTATTGGTGGTGAGAGTGGAGCATGACTGTCTCCGTGGCGCAATTGGCTAGCGCGATCGGCTGTTAACTGAAAAGTTTGAGGTTCGAGCCCTCCCGGGAGTGGTGCGTTGCTTTTTATTCTTTGGACTGATAGCTTTGAAGCTATGTTCTAATGGTGGTGAGAGTGGAGCACGACTGTCTTCGTGGCGCGATTGGCTAGTGCGATCAGCTGTTAACCGAAATGTTGCAGGTTCGAGTCCACCGGGTGGTGGTGTGGCGCTTTTTTTTCTTTAGGCTGATAGCTTTTAAGTTGTGTTCTGATGGTGGTGAGAGTGGAGCACGGCTGTCTCTGTGGCGCGATTGGCTAGCGCGATCGGCTGTTAACTGAAAGGTTGGAGGTTCGAGCCCTCCCGAGAGTGGTGTGTTGCTTTTCATTCTTTGGGCTGATAGCTTTGAAGATATGTTCTGATGGTGGTGAGAGTGGAGCAGGACTGTCTCCGTGTCGCAATTGGCTAGCGCGATCGGCTGTTAACCAAAAAATTGGAGGTTCGAGCCCACCCGGGAGTGGTGCGGCGCTTTTTTTTCTTTGCGCTAATAGCTTTGAAGATATGTTGTGATGGTGGTGAGAGTGGAGCATGACTGTCTGCTTGGCGCAAATGGCTAGCGCGATTGGCTGTTAACCGACAGGTTGGAGTTTCGAGCCCTCCCGGGAGTGGTGTGTTGCTTTTTTCTTTGCGCTGATAGCTTTGAAGATATGTTCTAATGGTGGTGAAAGTGGAGCAGGACTGTCTCCATGGCGCAATTGGCTAGCGCGATCGGCTGTGCTTGGAGGTTCGAGCCCACGTGGTGGTGGTGCGGCGCTTTTTTTTTCTTTGGGCTGATAGCTTTGAAGATATGTTCTGATGGTGGTGAGAGTGGAGCAGGACTGTCTCCTTGGCGCAATTGGCTAGCGCGATCGGCTGTTAACCGAAAGGTTGGAGTTTCGAGCCCACCCGGTGGTGGTGCGGAGCTTTTTTTCTTTGGGCTGATAGCTTTGAAGATATGTTCATAAGGTGGTGAGAGTGGAGCAGGACTGTCACCGTGGCGCAATTGGCTAACGCGATCGGCTGTTAACCGAAAGGTTAGAGTTTCGAGCCCTCCCGGGAGTGGTGTGTTGCTTTTCATTCTTTGGGCTGATAGCTTTGAAGATATGTTCTGATGGTGGTGAGAGTGGAGCAGGACTGTCGTCGTGGCGCAATTGGCTAGCGCGATCGGCTGTTAACCGAAAGGTTGGAGGTTCGAGCCCAGCTGATGGTGGTGCGGCGTTTTTTTTCTTTGGGCTGATAGCTCTGAAGAAATGTTCTGACGGTGGTGAGAGTGGAGCACGGCTGTCTCCGTGGCGCAAATGGCGAGCGCGATCGGCTGTTAACCAAAAGGTTGGAGTTTCGAGCCCACCCGGTGGTGGTGCGGCGCTTTTTTTTTCTTTGCGCTAATGGCTTTGAAGATATGTTGTGATGGTGGTGAGAGTGGAACAGGACTGTCCCTGTGGCGCAATTGGCTAGCGCGCTCGGCTGTTAATCGATAGGTTGGAGTTTCGAGCCCTCCCGGGAGTGGTGTGTTGCTTTTTTCTTTTCGCTGATAGCTTTGAAGATATGTTCTGATGGTGGTGAGAGTGAAGCACGACTGCCTCCGTGGCGCAATTGGCTAGCGCGATCGGCTGTTAACCGAAATGTTGGAGGTTCGAGCCCACGCGGTGGTGGTGCGGCGCTTTTTTTTCTTTGGGCTGATAGCTTTGAAGATATGTTCTGATGGTGGTGAGTGTGGAGCAGGACTGTCTCCGTGCTGCAATTGGCTTGCGTGATCGGCTGTTAACCGAAAGGTTGGAGTTTCGAGCCCACCCGGTGGGGGTGCGGCGCTTTTTTTTCTTTGGGCTGATAGCTTTGAAGATATGTTCTGATGGTGATGAGAGCGGAGCACGACTGTCTTCGTGGCGCGATTGGCTAGCGCGATCAGCTGTTAACCGATATGTTGGAGGTTCGAGTCCACCCGGTTGTGGTGCGGCGCTTTTTTTTCTTTAGGCTGATAGCTTTTAAGATATGTCTGATGGTGGTGAGAGTGGAGCACGACTGTCTCCGTGGCGCAATTGGCTAGCGCGATCGGCTGTTAACCGAAAAGTTAGAGGTTCGAACCCACCCGGTGGTGGCGCGGCGCTTTTTTTTCTTTGGGCTGATAGCTTTGAAGATATGTTCTGATAGTGGTGAGAGTGGAGCAGGGCTGTCTCCGTGGCGCAATTGGCTAGCGCGATCGGCTGTTAACTGAAAGGTTGGAGGTTTGAGCCCTCCCGGGAGTGGTGTGTTGCTTTTCATTCTTTGGGCTGATAGCTTTGAAATTATGTTCTGATGGTGGTGAGAGTGGAGCACGACTGTCTTCGTGGCGCGATTGGCTAGCGCGATCAGCTGTTAACCGAAATGTTGGAGGTTCGAGCCCACCCGGTGGTGGTGCGGCGCTTTTTTTTCTTTGCGCTAATAGCTTTGAAGATATGTTCTTATGGTGGTGAGAGTAGAGCACGACTGTCTCCATGGCGCAATTGGCTAGCGCGATCAGCTGTTAACCGAAAATTTGGAGGTTCGAGCCCAACCGGTGGTGGTGTGTTGCTTTTTATTCTTTGGGCTGATAGCTTTGAAGATATGTTCTAATGGTGGTGAGAGTGGAGCACGACTGTCTTCGTGGCGCGATTGGCTAGTGCGATCAGCTGTTAACCGAAATGTTGGAGGTTCGAGCCCACCCGGTGGTGGTGCGGCGCTTTTTTTTCTTTGGGCTGATAGCTTTGAAGATATGTTCTATTGGTGGTGAGAGTGGAGCATGACTGTCTCCGTGGCGCAATTGGCTAGCGCGATCGGCTGTTAACTGAAAAGTTTGAGGTTCGAGCCCTCCCGGGAGTGGTGCTTTGCTTTTTATTCTTTGGACTGATAGCTTTGAAGCTATGTTCTAATGGTGGTGAGAGTGGAGCACGACTGTCTTCGTGGCGCGATTGGCTAGTGCGATCAGCTGTTAACCGAAATGTTGCAGGTTCGAGTCCACCGGGGGGTGGTGTGGCGCTTTTTTTTCTTTAGGCTGATAGCTTTTAAGATGTGTTCTGATGGTGGTGAGAGTGGAGCACGGCTGTCTCCGTGGCGCGATTGGCTAGCGCGATCGGCTGTTAACTGAAAGGTTGGAGGTTCGAGCCCTCCCGAGAGTGGTGTGTTGCTTTTTATTCTTTGGGCTGATAGCTTTGAAGATATGTTCTAATGGTGGTGAGAGTGGAGCACGACTGTCTTCGTGGCGCGATTGGCTAGTGCGATCAGCTGTTAACCGAAATGTTGGAGGTTCGAGCCCACGTGGTGGTGGTGCGGCGCTTTTTTTTTCTTTGGGCTGATAGCTTTGAAGATATGTTCTGATGGTGGTGAGAGTGGAGCAGGACTGTCTCCTTGGCGCAATTGGCTAGCGCGATCGGCTGTTAACCGAAAGGTTGGAGTTTCGAGCCCACCCGGTGGTGGTGCGGAGCTTTTTTTCTTTGGGCTGATAGCTTTGAAGATATGTTCATAAGGTGGTGAGAGTGGAGCAGGACTGTCACCGTGGCGCAATTGGCTAACGCGATCGGCTGTTAACCGAAAGGTTAGAGTTTCGAGCCCTCCCGGGAGTGGTGTGTTGCTTTTTTCTTTGCTCTGATAGCTTTGAAGATATGTTCTGATGGTGGTGAAAGTGGGGCACGACTGTCTCCGCGGCGCAATTGGCTAGCCCGATCGGCTGTTAACCGAAAGGTTGGAGGTTCGAGCCCAGCTGATGGTGGTGCGGCGTTTTTTTTCTTTGGGCTGATAGCTCTGAAGAAATGTTCTGACGGTGGTGAGAGTGGAGCACGGCTGTCTCCGTGGCGCAAATGGCGAGCGCGATCGGCTGTTAACCAAAAGGTTGGAGTTTCGAGCCCACCCGGTGGTGGTGCGGCGCTTTTTTTTTCTTTGAGCTAATGGCTTTGAAGATATGTTGTGATGGTGGTGAGAGTGGAACAGGACTGTCCCTGTGGCGCAATTGGCTAGCGCGCTCGGCTGTTAATCGATAGGTTGGAGTTTCGAGCCCTCCCGGGAGTGGTGTGTTGCTTTTTTCTTTTCGCTGATAGCTTTGAAGATATGTTCTGATGGTGGTGAGAGTGAAGCACGACTGCCTCCGTGGCGCAATTGGCTAGCGCGATCGGCTGTTAACCGAAAGGTTGGAGGTTCGAGCCCACGCGGTGGTGGTGCGGCGCTTTTTTTTCTTTGGGCTGATAGCTTTGAAGATATGTTCTGATGGTGGTGAGTGTGGAGCAGGACTGTCTCCGTGCTGCAATTGGCTTGCGTGATCGGCTGTTAACCGAAAGGTTGGAGTTTCGAGCCCACCCGGTGGGGGTGCGGCGCTTTTTTTTCTTTGGGCTGATAGCTTTGAAGATATGTTCTGATGGTGATGAGAGCGGAGCACGACTGTCTTCGTGGCGCGATTGGCTAGCGCGATCAGCTGTTAACCGATATGTTGGAGGTTCGAGTCCACCCGGTTGTGGTGCGGCGCTTTTTTTTCTTTAGGCTGATAGCTTTTAAGATATGTCTGATGGTGGTGAGAGTGGAGCACGACTGTCTCCGTGGCGCAATTGGCTAGCGCGATCGGCTGTTAACCGAAAAGTTAGAGGTTCGAACCCACCCGGTGGTGGCGCGGCGCTTTTTTTTCTTTGGGCTGATAGCTTTGAAGATATGTTCTGATAGTGGTGAGAGTGGAGCAGGGCTGTCTCCGTGGCGCAATTGGCTAGCGCGATCGGCTGTTAACTGAAAGGTTGGAGGTTTGAGCCCTCCCGGGAGTGGTGTGTTGCTTTTCATTCTTTGGGCTGATAGCTTTGAAATTATGTTCTGATGGTGGTGAGAGTGGAGCACGACTGTCTTCGTGGCGCGATTGGCTAGCGCGATCAGCTGTTAACCGAAATGTTGGAGGTTCGAGCCCACCCGGTGGTGGTGCGGCGCTTTTTTTTCTTTGCGCTAATAGCTTTGAAGATATGTTCTTATGGTGGTGAGAGTAGAGCACGACTGTCTCCATGGCGCAATTGGCTAGCGCGATCAGCTGTTAACCGAAAATTTGGAGGTTCGAGCCCAACCGGTGGTGGTGTGTTGCTTTTTATTCTTTGGGCTGATAGCTTTGAAGATATGTTCTAATGGTGGTGAGAGTGGAGCACGACTGTCTTCGTGGCGCGATTGGCTAGTGCGATCAGCTGTTAACCGAAATGTTGGAGGTTCGAGCCCACCCGGTGGTGGTGCGGCGCTTTTTTTTCTTTGGGCTGATAGCTTTGAAGATATGTTCTATTGGTGGTGAGAGTGGAGCATGACTGTCTCCGTGGCGCAATTGGCTAGCGCGATCGGCTGTTAACTGAAAAGTTTGAGGTTCGAGCCCTCCCGGGAGTGGTGCTTTGCTTTTTATTCTTTGGACTGATAGCTTTGAAGCTATGTTCTAATGGTGGTGAGAGTGGAGCACGACTGTCTTCGTGGCGCGATTGGCTAGTGCGATCAGCTGTTAACCGAAATGTTGCAGGTTCGAGTCCACCGGGTGGTGGTGTGGCGCTTTTTTTTCTTTAGGCTGATAGCTTTTAAGATGTGTTCTGATGGTGGTGAGAGTGGAGCACGGCTGTCTCCGTGGCGCGATTGGCTAGCGCGATCGGCTGTTAACTGAAAGGTTGGAGGTTCGAGCCCTCCCGAGAGTGGTGTGTTGCTTTTCATTCTTTGGGCTGATAGCTTTGAAGATATGTTCTGATGGTGGTGAGAGTGGAGCAGGACTGTCTCCGTGTCGCAATTGGCTAGCGCGATCGGCTGTTAACCAAAAAATTGGAGGTTCGAGCCCACCCGGGAGTGGTGCGGCGCTTTTTTTTCTTTGCGCTAATAGCTTTGAAGATATGTTGTGATGGTGGTGAGAGTGGAGCATGACTGTCTGCTTGGCGCAAATGGCTAGCGCGATTGGCTGTTAACCGACAGGTTGGAGTTTCGAGCCCTCCCGGGAGTGGTGTGTTGCTTTTTTCTTTGCGCTGATAGCTTTGAAGATATGTTCTAATGGTGGTGAAAGTGGAGCAGGACTGTCTCCATGGCGCAATTGGCTAGCGCGATCGGCTGTGCTTGGAGGTTCGAGCCCACGTGGTGGTGGTGCGGCGCTTTTTTTTTCTTTGGGCTGATAGCTTTGAAGATATGTTCTGATGGTGGTGAGAGTGGAGCAGGACTGTCTCCTTGGCGCAATTGGCTAGCGCGATCGGCTGTTAACCGAAAGGTTGGAGTTTCGAGCCCACCCGGTGGTGGTGCGGAGCTTTTTTTCTTTGGGCTGATAGCTTTGAAGATATGTTCATAAGGTGGTGAGAGTGGAGCAGGACTGTCACCGTGGCGCAATTGGCTAACGCGATCGGCTGTTAACCGAAAGGTTAGAGTTTCGAGCCCTCCCGGGAGTGGTGTGTTGCTTTTTTCTTTGCTCTGATAGCTTTGAAGATATGTTCTGATGGTGGTGAAAGTGGGGCACGACTGTCTCCGCGGCGCAATTGGCTAGCCCGATCGGCTGTTAACCGAAAGGTTGGAGGTTCGAGCCCAGCTGATGGTGGTGCGGCGTTTTTTTTCTTTGGGCTGATAGCTCTGAAGAAATGTTCTGACGGTGGTGAGAGTGGAGCACGGCTGTCTCCGTGGCGCAAATGGCGAGCGCGATCGGCTGTTAACCAAAAGGTTGGAGTTTCGAGCCCACCCGGTGGTGGTGCGGCGCTTTTTTTTTCTTTGCGCTAATGGCTTTGAAGATATGTTGTGATGGTGGTGAGAGTGGAACAGGACTGTCCCTGTGGCGCAATTGGCTAGCGCGCTCGGCTGTTAATCGATAGGTTGGAGTTTCGAGCCCTCCCGGGAGTGGTGTGTTGCTTTTTTCTTTTCGCTGATAGCTTTGAAGATATGTTCTGATGGTGGTGAGAGTGAAGCACGACTGCCTCCGTGGCGCAATTGGCTAGCGCGATCGGCTGTTAACCGAAAGGTTGGAGGTTCGAGCCCACGCGGTGGTGGTGCGGCGCTTTTTTTTCTTTGGGCTGATAGCTTTGAAGATATGTTCTGATGGTGGTGAGTGTGGAGCAGGACTGTCTCCGTGCTGCAATTGGCTTGCGTGATCGGCTGTTAACCGAAAGGTTGGAGTTTCGAGCCCACCCGGTGGGGGTGCGGCGCTTTTTTTTCTTTGGGCTGATAGCTTTGAAGATATGTTCTGATTGTGATGAGAGCGGAGCACGACTGTCTTCGTGGCGCGATTGGCTAGCGCGATCAGCTGTTAACCGATATGTTGGAGGTTCGAGTCCACCCGGTTGTGGTGCGGCGCTTTTTTTTCTTTAGGCTGATAGCTTTTAAGATATGTCTGATGGTGGTGAGAGTGGAGCACGACTGTCTCCGTGGCGCAATTGGCTAGCGCGATCGGCTGTTAACCGAAAAGTTAGAGGTTCGAACCCACCCGGTGGTGGCGCGGCGCTTTTTTTTCTTTGGGCTGATAGCTTTGAAGATATGTTCTGATAGTGGTGAGAGTGGAGCAGGGCTGTCTCCGTGGCGCAATTGGCTAGCGCGATCGGCTGTTAACTGAAAGGTTGGAGGTTTGAGCCCTCCCGGGAGTGGTGTGTTGCTTTTCATTCTTTGGGCTGATAGCTTTGAAATTATGTTCTGATGGTGGTGAGAGTGGAGCACGACTGTCTTCGTGGCGCGATTGGCTAGCGCGATCAGCTGTTAACCGAAATGTTGGAGGTTCGAGCCCACCCGGTGGTGGTGCGGCGCTTTTTTTTCTTTGCGCTAATAGCTTTGAAGATATGTTCTTATGGTGGTGAGAGTAGAGCACGACTGTCTCCATGGCGCAATTGGCTAGCGCGATCAGCTGTTAACCGAAAATTTGGAGGTTCGAGCCCAACCGGTGGTGGTGTGTTGCTTTTTATTCTTTGGGCTGATAGCTTTGAAGATATGTTCTAATGGTGGTGAGAGTGGAGCACGACTGTCTTCGTGGCGCGATTGGCTAGTGCGATCAGCTGTTAACCGAAATGTTGGAGGTTCGAGTCCACCCGGTGGTGTTGCGGCGCTTTTTTTTCTTTAGGCTGATAGCTTTTAAGATGTGTTCTGATGGTGGTGAGAGTGGAGCACGACTGTCTCCGTGGCGCGATTGGCTAGCGCGATCGGCTGTTAACTGAAAGGTTGGAGGTTCGAGCCCTCCCGAGAGTGGTGTGTTGCTTTTCATTCTTTGGGCTGATAGCTTTGAAGATATGTTCTGATGGTGGTGAGAGTGGAGCAGGACTGTCTCCGTGGCGCAATTGGCTAGTGCGATCGTCTGTTAACCGAAAGATTGGAGTTTCGAGCCCACCCGGTGGGGGTGCGGCGATTTTTTTTCTTTGGGCTGATAGCTTTGAAGTTATGTTCTGATGGTGGTGAGAGTGGAGCAGGACTGTCTCCGTTGCGCAATTGGCTGGCGCGATTGGCTGTTAACCAAAAAATTGGAGGTTCGAGCCCACCCGGGAGTGGTGTGTTGCTTTTTTCTTTGCGCTGATAGCTTTGAAGATATGTTCTGATGGTGGTGAGACTGGAGCAGGACTGTCTGCTTGGCGCAATTGGCTAGCGCGATCGGCTGTTAACTGAAAGGTTGGAGGTTCGAGTCCACCCGGTGGTGGTGCGGCGCTTTTTTTTTAGGCTGATAGCTTTTAAGATATATTCTGATTGTGTTGAGAGTGGAGCACGACTGTCTTTGTGGCGCGATTGGCTAGCGCGATCAGCTGTTAACCGATATGTTGGAGGTTCGAGTCCACCCGGTTGTGGTGCGGCGCTTTTTTTCTTTTCGCTGATAGCTTTGAAGATATGTTCTGGTGGTGGTGAGAGTGAAGCACGACTGTCTCCGTGGCGCAATTGGCTAGCGCGATCGGCTGTTAACCGAAAGGTTGGAGGTTCGAGCCAACGCGGTGGTGGTGCGGCGCTTTTTTTTCTTTGGGCTGATAGCTTTGAAGTTATGTTCTGATGGTGGCTAGAGTGGAGCAGGACTGTCTCCGTGGCGCAATTGGCTAGCGCGATCAGCTGTTAACCAAAAAATTGGAGGTTCGAGCCCACCCGGTGGTGGTGCGGCGCTTTTTTTTCTTTAGGCTGATAGCTTTTAAGATATGTTCTGATGGTGGTGAGAGCGGAGCACGACTGTCTCCGTGGCGCAATTGGCTAGCGCGATCGGCTGTTAACTGAAAGGTTGGAGGTTCGAGCCCTCCCGGGAGTGGTGTGTTGCTTTTCATTCTATGGGCTGATAGCTCTGAAGATATGTTCTGATGGTGGTGAGAGTGGAGCAGGACTGTCTCCGTGGCGCAATTGGCTAGCGCGATCGTCTGTTAACCGAAAGGTTGGAGGTTTGATCCCACCCGGGGACGGGGTGTCGCTATTTTTTCTTTGCGCTGATAGCTTTGAAGATATGTTCTGATGGTTGTGAGAGTGAAGCACGTCTGTCTTTGTGGCGCAATTGGCTAGCGCGATCGGCTGTTAACCGAAAGGCTGGAGTTTCGAGCCCACCCGGTGGTGGTGCGGCGATTTTTTTCTTTGGGCTGATAGCTTTGAAGATATGTTGTGATGGTGGTGAGAGTGGAGCACGACTGTCTCCGTGGCGCAATTGGCTAGCGCTATCGGCTGTTATTTGAAAGGTTGGAGGTTCGTGCCCACCCGGTGGTGGTGCAGCGCTTTTTTTTCTTTGGGCTGATAGCTTTGAAGATATGTTCTGATGGTGGTCAGAGTGGAGCATGACTCTCTCCGTAGCGCAATTGGCTAGCGCGATCGGCTGTTAATTGAAACGTTGGAGGTTCGAGCCCTCCCGGGAGTGGTGTGTTGCTTTTCATTCTTTGGGCTGATGGCTTTGAAGATATGTTCTGATGGTGGTGAGAGTGGAGCACGACTGTCTTCGTGGCGCGATTGGCTAGCGCGATCAGCTGTTAACCGAAATGTTGGAGATTCAAGCCCACCCGGTGGTGGTGCGGCGCTTTTTTTCTTTAGGCTGATAGCTTTTAAGATATGTTCTGATGGTGGTGAGAGCGGAGCACGACTGTCTCCGTGGCGCAATTGGCTAGCGCGATCGGCTGTTAACTGAAAGGTTGGAGGTTCGAGCCCTCCCGGGAGTGGCGTGTTGCTTTTCATTCTATGGGCTGATAGCTCTGAAGATATGTTCTGATGGTGGTGAGAGTGGAGCACGACTGTCTCCGTGGCGCAATTGGCTAGCGCGATCGGCTGTTAACCGAAAAGTTGGAGGTTCGAGCCCACCCGGTGGTGGTGCGGCGCTTTTTTTTTCTTTGCGCTAATAGCTTTGAAGTTATGTTCTGATGGTGGTGAGAGTGGAGCACGACTGTCTCCGTGGCGCAATTGGCTAGCGCGATCGGCTGTTAACCGAAACGTTGGAGGTTCGAGCCCACCCGGTGGTGGTGCGGCGCTTTTTTTCGTTGGGCTGATAGCTTTGAAGATATGTTCTGATGGTGGTGAGAGTGGAGCATGACTGTCTCCGTGGCGCAATTGGCTAGCGCGATCGGCTGTTACCTGAAACGTTGGAGCTTCGAGCCCTCCCGGTGGGGGTGCGGCGATTTTTTTTCTTTGGGCTGATAGCTTTGAAGATATGTTGTGATGGTGGTGAGAGTGGAGCACGACTGTCTCCGTGGCGGAAGTGGCTAGCGCGATCGGCTGTTAACCGAAAAGTTGGAGGTTCGAGCCCACCCGGTGGTGGTGCGGCGCTTTTTATTTCGGCTCATAGCTTTGAAGATATGTTCTGATGGTGGTGAGACTGAAGCAAGACTGTCTCCATGGCGCAATTGGCTAGCGCGATCGGCTGTTAACCGAAATATTGGAAGTTCGAGCCCTCCCGGTGGTGGTGCGGCGCTTTTTTTTCTTTGCGCTAATAGCTTTGAAGATATGTTCTGATGGTGGTGAGAATGGAGCACGACTGTCTCCGTGGCGCAATTGGCTAGCGCGATCGGCTGTTAACCGAAAAGTTGGAGGTTCGAGCCCACCCGGTGGTGGTGCAGCGCTTTTTTTTCTTTGGGCTGATAGCTTTGAAGATATGTTCTGATGGTGGTCAGAGTGGAGCATGACTGTCTCCGTGGCGCAATTGGCTAGCGCGATCGGCTGTTAATTGAAACGTTGGAGGTTCGAGCCCTCCCGGGAGTGGTGTGTTGCTTTTCATTCTTTGGGCTGATAGCTTTGAATATATGTTCTGATGGTGGTGAGAGTTGAGCACGACTGTCTTCGTGGCGCAATTGGCTAGCGCTATCGGCTGTTATTTGAAAGGTTGGAGGTTCGTGCCCACCCGGTGGTGGTGCGGCGCTTTTTTTTTTTTGGGCTGATAGCTTTGAAGATATGTTCTGATGGTGGTCAGAGTGGAGCATGACTCTCTCCGTAGCGCAATTGGCTAGCGCGATCGGCTGTTAATTGAAACGTTGGAGGTTCGAGCCCTCCCGGGAGTGGTGTGTTGCTTTTCATTCTTTGGGCTGATGGCTTTGAAGATATGTTCTGATGGTGGTGAGAGTGGAGCACGACTGTCTTCGTGGCGCGATTGGCTAGCGCGATCAGCTGTTAACCGAAATGTTGGAGATTCAAGCCCACCCGGTGGTGGTGCGGCGCTTTTTTTCTTTAGGCTGATAGCTTTTAAGATATGTTCTGATGGTGGTGAGAGCGGACCACGACTGTCTCCGTGGCGCAATTGGCTAGCGCGATCGGCTGTTAACTGAAAGGTTGGAGGTTCGAGCCCTCCCGGGAGTGGCGTGTTGCTTTTCATTCTATGGGCTGATAGCTCTGAAGATATGTTCTGATGGTGGTGAGAGTGGAGCACGACTGTCTCCGTGGCGCAATTGGCTAGCGCGATCGGCTGTTAACCGAAAAGTTGGAGGTTCGAGCCCACCCGGTGGAGGTGCGGAGCTTTTTTTCTTTGGGCTGATAGCTTTGAAGATATGTTCATAAGGTGGTGAGAGTGGAGCAGGACTGTCACCGTGGCGCAATTGGCTAACGCGATCGGCTGTTAACCGAAAGGTTAGAGTTTCGAGCCCTCCCGGGAGTGGTGTGTTGCTTTTTTCTTTGCTCTGATAGCTTTGAAGATATGTTCTGATGGTGGTGAAAGTGGGGCACGACTGTCTCCGCGGCGCAATTGGCTAGCCCGATCGGCTGTTAACCGAAAGGTTGGAGGTTCGAGCCCAGCTGATGGTGGTGCGGCGTTTTTTTTCTTTGGGCTGATAGCTCTGAAGAAATGTTCTGACGGTGGTGAGAGTGGAGCACGGCTGTCTCCGTGGCGCAAATGGCGAGCGCGATCGGCTGTTAACCAAAAGGTTGGAGTTTCGAGCCCACCCGGTGGTGGTGCGGCGCTTTTTTTTTCTTTGCGCTAATGGCTTTGAAGATATGTTGTGATGGTGGTGAGAGTGGAACAGGACTGTCCCTGTGGCGCAATTGGCTAGCGCGCTCGGCTGTTAATCGATAGGTTGGAGTTTCGAGCCCTCCCGGGAGTGGTGTGTTGCTTTTTTCTTTTCGCTGATAGCTTTGAAGATATGTTCTGATGGTGGTGAGAGTGAAGCACGACTGCCTCCGTGGCGCAATTGGCTAGCGCGATCGGCTGTTAACCGAAAGGTTGGAGGTTCGAGCCCACGCGGTGGTGGTGCGGCGCTTTTTTTTTCTTTGGGCTGATAGCTTTGAAGATATGTTCTGATGGTGGTGAGTGTGGAGCAGGACTGTCTCCGTGCTGCAATTGGCTTGCGTGATCGGCTGTTAACCGAAAGGTTGGAGTTTCGAGCCCACCCGGTGGGGGTGCGGCGCTTTTTTTTCTTTGGGCTGATAGCTTTGAAGATATGTTCTGATGGTGATGAGAGCGGAGCACGACTGTCTTCGTGGCGCGATTGGCTAGCGCGATCAGCTGTTAACCGATATGTTGGAGGTTCGAGTCCACCCGGTTGTGGTGCGGCGCTTTTTTTTCTTTAGGCTGATAGCTTTTAAGATATGTCTGATGGTGGTGAGAGTGGAGCACGACTGTCTCCGTGGCGCAATTGGCTAGCGCGATCGGCTGTTAACCGAAAAGTTAGAGGTTCGAACCCACCCGGTGGTGGCGCGGCGCTTTTTTTTCTTTGGGCTGATAGCTTTGAAGATATGTTCTGATAGTGGTGAGAGTGGAGCAGGGCTGTCTCCGTGGCGCAATTGGCTAGCGCGATCGGCTGTTAACTGAAAGGTTGGAGGTTTGAGCCCTCCCGGGAGTGGTGTGTTGCTTTTCATTCTTTGGGCTGATAGCTTTGAAATTATGTTCTGATGGTGGTGAGAGTGGAGCACGACTGTCTTCGTGGCGCGATTGGCTAGCGCGATCAGCTGTTAACCGAAATGTTGGAGGTTCGAGCCCACCCGGTGGTGGTGCGGCGCTTTTTTTTCTTTGCGCTAATAGCTTTGAAGATATGTTCTTATGGTGGTGAGAGTAGAGCACGACTGTCTCCATGGCGCAATTGGCTAGCGCGATCAGCTGTTAACCGAAAATTTGGAGGTTCGAGCCCAACCGGTGGTGGTGTGTTGCTTTTTATTCTTTGGGCTGATAGCTTTGAAGATATGTTCTAATGGTGGTGAGAGTGGAGCACGACTGTCTTCGTGGCGCGATTGGTTAGTGCGATCAGCTGTTAACCGAAATGTTGGAGGTTCGAGTCCACCCGGTGGTGTTGCGGCGCTTTTTTTTCTTTAGGCTGATAGCTTTTAAGATGTGTTCTGATGGTGGTGAGAGTGGAGCACGACTGTCTCCGTGGCGCGATTGGCTAGCGCGATCGGCTGTTAACTGAAAGGTTGGAGGTTCGAGCCCTCCCGAGAGTGGTGTGTTGCTTTTCATTCTTTGGGCTGATAGCTTTGAAGATATGTTCTGATGGTGGTGAGAGTGGAGCAGGACTGTCTCCGTGGCGCAATTGGCTAGTGCGATCGTCTGTTAACCGAAAGATTGGAGTTTCGAGCCCACCCGGTGGGGGTGCGGCGATTTTTTTTCTTTGGGCTGATAGCTTTGAAGTTATGTTCTGATGGTGGTGAGAGTGGAGCAGGACTGTCTCCGTTGCGCAATTGGCTAGCGCGATTGGCTGTTAACCAAAAAATTGGAGGTTCGAGCCCACCCGGGAGTGGTGTGTTGCTTTTTTCTTTGCGCTGATAGCTTTGAAGATATGTTCTGATGGTGGTGAGACTGGAGCAGGACTGTCTGCTTGGCGCAATTGGCTAGCGCGATCGGCTGTTAACTGAAAGGTTGGAGGTTCGAGTCCACCCGGTGGTGGTGCGGCGCTTTTTTTTTAGGCTGATAGCTTTTAAGATATATTCTGATTGTGTTGAGAGTGGAGCACGACTGTCTTTGTGGCGCGATTGGCTAGCGCGATCAGCTGTTAACCGATATGTTGGAGGTTCGAGTCCACCCGGTTGTGGTGCGGCGCTTTTTTTCTTTTCGCTGATAGCTTTGAAGATATGTTCTGGTGGTGGTGAGAGTGAAGCACGACTGTCTCCGTGGCGCAATTGGCTAGCGCGATCGGCTGTTAACCGAAAGGTTGGAGGTTCGAGCCAACGCGGTGGTGGTGCGGCGCTTTTTTTTCTTTGGGCTGATAGCTTTGAAGTTATGTTCTGATGGTGGCTAGAGTGGAGCAGGACTGTCTCCGTGGCGCAATTGGCTAGCGCGATCAGCTGTTAACCAAAAAATTGGAGGTTCGAGCCCACCCGGTGTTGGTGCGGCGCTTTTTTTTCTTTAGGCTGATAGCTTTTAAGATATGTTCTGATGGTGGTGAGAGCGGAGCACGACTGTCTCCGTGGCGCAATTGGCTAGCGCGATCGGCTGTTAACTGAAAGGTTGGAGGTTCGAGCCCTCCCCGGAGTGGTGTGTTGCTTTTCATTCTATGGGCTGATAGCTCTGAAGATATGTTCTGATGGTGGTGAGAGTGGAGCAGGACTGTCTCCGTGGCGCAATTGGCTAGCGCGATCGTCTGTTAACCGAAAGGTTGGAGGTTTGATCCCACCCGGGGACGGGGTGTCGCTATTTTTTCTTTGCGCTGATAGCTTTGAAGATATGTTCTGATGGTTGTGAGAGTGAAGCACGTCTGTCTTTGTGGCGCAATTGGCTAGCGCGATCGGCTGTTAACCGAAAGGTTGGAGGTTCGAGCCCACCCGGTGGTGGTGTGGCGCTTTTTTTCTTTGGGCTGATAGCTCTGAAGAAATTTTCTGACGTTGGTGAGAGTGAAGCACGAGTGTCTCCGTGGCGTCATGGGCTAGCGCGATCGGCTGTTAACCGAAAGGCTGGAGTTTCGAGCCCACCCGGTGGTGGTGCGGCGATTTTTTTCTTTGGGCTGATAGCTTTGAAGATATGTTGTGATGGTGGTGAGAGTGGAGCACGACTGTCTCCGTGGCGCAATTGGCTAGCGCTATCGGCTGTTATTTGAAAGGTTGGAGGTTCGTGCCCACCCGGTGGTGGTGCGGCGCTTTTTTTTCTTTGGGCTGATAGCTTTGAAGATATGTTCTGATGGTGGTCAGAGTGGAGCATGACTCTCTCCGTAGCGCAATTGGCTAGCGCGATCGGCTGTTAATTGAAACGTTGGAGGTTCGAGCCCTCCCGGGAGTGGTGTGTTGCTTTTCATTCTTTGGGCTGATGGCTTTGAAGATATGTTCTGATGGTGGTGAGAGTGGAGCACGACTGTCTTCGTGGCGCGATTGGCTAGCGCGATCAGCTGTTAACCGAAATGTTGGAGATTCAAGCCCACCCGGTGGTGGTGCGGCGCTTTTTTTCTTTAGGCTGATAGCTTTTAAGATATGTTCTGATGGTGGTGAGAGCGGAGCACGACTGTCTCCGTGGCGCAATTGGCTAGCGCGATCGGCTGTTAACTGAAAGGTTGGAGGTTCGAGCCCTCCCGGGAGTGGCGTGTTGCTTTTCATTCTATGGGCTGATAGCTCTGAAGATATGTTCTGATGGTGGTGAGAGTGGAGCACGACTGTCTCCGTGGCGCAATTGGCTAGCGCGATCGGCTGTTAACCGAAAAGTTGGAGGTTCGAGCCCACCCGGTGGTGGTGCGGTGCTTTTTTTTTCTTTGCGCTAATAGCTTTGAAGTTATGTTCTGATGGTGGTGAGAGTGGAGCACGACTGTCTCCGTGGCGCAATTGGCTAGCGCGATCGGCTGTTAACCGAAACGTTGGAGGTTCGAGCCCACCCGGTGGTGGTGCGGCGCTTTTTTTCGTTGGGCTGATAGCTTTGAAGATATGTTCTGATGGTGGTGAGAGTGGAGCATGACTGTCTCCGTGGCGCAATTGGCTAGCGCTATCGGCTGTTACCTGAAACGTTGGAGCTTCGAGCCCTCCCGGTGGGGGTGCGGCGATTTTTTTTCTTTGGGCTGATAGCTTTGAAGATATGTTGTGATGGTGGTGAGAGTGGAGCACGACTGTCTCCGTGGCGCAAGTGGCTAGCGCGATCGGCTGTTAACCGAAAAGTTGGAGGTTCGAGCCCACCCGGTGGTGGTGCGGCGCTTTTTATTTCGGCTCATAGCTTTGAAGATATGTTCTGATGGTGGTGAGACTGAAGCAAGACTGTCTCCATGGCGCAATTGGCTAGCGCGATCGGCTGTTAACCGAAATATTGGAAGTTCGAGCCCTCCCGGTGGTGGTGCGGCGCTTTTTTTTCTTTGCGCTAATAGCTTTGAAGATATGTTCTGATGGTGGTGAGAATGGAGCACGACTGTCTCCGTGGCGCAATTGGCTAGCGCGATCGGCTGTTAACCGAAAAGTTGGAGGTTCGAGCCCACCCGGTGGTGGTGCAGCGCTTTTTTTTCTTTGGGCTGATAGCTTTGAAGATATGTTCTGATGGTGGTCAGAGTGGAGCATGACTGTCTCCGTGGCGCAATTGGCTAGCGCGATCGGCTGTTAATTGAAACGTTGGAGGTTCGAGCCCTCCCGGGAGTGGTGTGTTGCTTTTCATTCTTTGGGCTGATAGCTTTGAATATATGTTCTGATGGTGGTGAGAGTGGAGCACGACTGTCTTCGTGGCGCGATTGGCTAGCGCAATCAGCTGTTAACCGAAATGTTGGAGATTCGAGCCCACCCGGTGGTGGTGCGGCGCTTTTTTTTCTTTAGGCTGATAGCTTTTAAGATATGTTCTGATGGTGGTGAGAGCGGAGCACGACTGTCTCCGTGGCGCAATTGGCTAGCGCGATCGGCTGTTAACTGAAAGGTTGGAGGTTCGAGCCCTCCCGGGAGTGGTGTGTTGCTTTTCATTTTATGGGCTGATAGCTCTGAAGATATGTTCTGATGGTGGTGAGAGTGGAGCAGGACTGTCTCCGTGGCGCAATTGGCTAGCGCGATCGTCTGTTAACCGAAAGGTTGGAGGTTTGATCCCACCCGGGGACGGTGTGTCGCTTTTTTTTCTTTGCGCTTATAGCTTTGAAGATATGTTCTGATGGTGGTGAGAGTGAAGCACGTCTGTCTTTGTGGCGCAATTGGCTAGCGCGATCGGCTGTTAACCGAAAGGTTGGAGGTTCGAGTCCACCCGGTGGTGGTGTGGCGCTTTTTTTTCTTTGGGCTGATAGCTCTGAAGAAATTTTCTGACGGTGGTGAGAGTGAAGCACGAGTGTCTCCGTGGCGTAATGGGCTAGCGCGATCGGCTGTTAACCGAAAGGCTGGAGTTTCGAGCCCACCCGGTGGGGGTGCGGCGATTTTTTTTCTTTGGGCTGATAGCTTTGAAGATATGTTGTGATGGTGGTGAGAGTGGAGCACGACTGTCTCCGTGGCGCAATTGGCTAGCGCGATCGGCTGTTAACCGAAAAGTTGGAGGTTCGAGCCCACCCGGTGGTGGTGCGGCGCTTTTTATTTCGGCTCATAGCTTTGAAGATATGTTCTGATGGTGGTGAGAGTGAAGCAGGACTGTCTCCGTGGCGCAATTGGCTAGCGCGATCGGCTGTTAACCGAAAGGTTGGAAGTTCGAGCCCTCCCGGTGGTGGTGCGGCGCTTTTTTTTTCTTTGCGCTAATAGCTTTGAAGATATGTTCTGATGGTGGTGAGAGTGGAGCACGACTGTCTCCGTGGCGCAATTGGCTAGCGCGATCGGCTGTTAACCGAAAAGTTGGAGGTTCGAGCCCACCCGGTGGTGGTGCGGCGCTTTTTTTTTCGTTGGGCTGATAGCTTTGAAGATATGTTCTGATGGTGGTGAGAGTGGAGCATGACTGTCTCCGTGGCGCAATTGGCTAGCGCGATCGGCTGTTACCTGAAACGTTGGAGCTTCGAGCCCTTCCGGGAGTGGTGCGGCGCTTTTTTTTCTTTAGGCTGATAGCTTTTAAGATATGTTCTGATGGTGGTGAGAGTGGAGCACGACTGTCTCCGTGGCGCAATTGGCTAGCGCGATCGGCTGTTAACCGAAAAGTTGGAGGTTCGAGCCCACCCGGTGGTGGTGCGGCGCTTTTTTTTCTTTGGGCTGATAGCTTTGAAGATATGTTCTGATGGTGGTGAGAGTGGAGCACGACTGTCTTCGTGGCGCGATTCGCTAGCGCGATCAGCTGTTAACCGAAATGTTGGAGGTTCGAGCCCACCGGTGGTGGTGCGGCGCTTTTTTTTCTCTAGGCTGATAGCTTTTAAGATATGTTCTGATGGTGGTGAGAGCGGAGCACGACTGTCTCCTTGGCGCAATTGGCTAGCGCGATCGGCTGTTAACTGAAAGGTTGGAGGTTCGAGCCCTCCCGGGAGTGGTGTGTTGCTTTTCATTCTATGGGCTGATAGCTTTGAAGATATGTTCTGATGGTGATGAGAGTGGAGCAGGACTGTCTCCGTGGCGCAATTGGCTAGCGCGATCGGCTGTTAACCTAAAGATTGGAGGTTTGAGCCCACCCGGGGACGGTGAGTCGCTTTTTTTTCTTTGCGCTGATAGCTTTGAAGATATGTTCTGATGGTGGTGAGAGTGGAGCACGTCTGTCTTTGTGGCGCAATTGGCTAGCGCGATCGGCTGTTAACCGAAAGGTTGGAGTTTCGAGCCCACCCGGTGGTGGTGCAGCGCTTTTTTTTCTTTGGGCTGATAGCTTTGAAGATATGTTCTGATGGTGGTGAGAGTCGTGCAGGACTGTCTCCGTGGCGCAATTGGCTAGCGCGATCGGCTGTTAACCGAAAAGTTGGAGGTTCGAGCCCACCCGGTGGTGGTGCGGCGCTTTTTTTTCTTTGGGCTGATAGCTTTGAAGATATGTTCTGATGGTGGTTAGAGCGGAGCACGACTGTCTTTGTGGCGCGATTGGCTAGCGCGATCAGCTGTTAACCGAAATGTTGGAGGTTCGAGCCCGCCCGGTGGTGGTGCGGCGCTTTTTTTCTTTAGGCTGATAGCTTTTAAGATATGTTCTGGTGGTGATGAGAGTGGAGCACGACTGTCTTCGTGGCGCGATAGGCTAGCGCGATCAGCTGTTAACCGATATGTTGGAGGTTCGAGTCCACCCGGTTGTGGTGCGGCGCTTTTTTTCTTTAGGCTGATAGCTTTTAAGATATGTTCTGATGGTGGTGAGAGTGGAGCACGACTGTCTTCGTGGCGCGCTTGGCTTGCGCGATCAGCTGTTAACCGAAATGTTGGAGATTCGAGCCCACCCGGTGGTGGTGCGGCGCTTTTTTTTCTTTAGGGTGATAGCTTTTAAGATATGTTCCGATGGTGGTGAGAGCGGAGCACGACTGTCTCCGTGGCGCAATTGGCTAGCGCGATCGGCTGTTAACTGAAAGGTTGGAGGTTCGAGCCCTCCCGGAAGTGGTGTGTTGCTTTTCATTCTATGGGCTGATAGCTCTGAAGATATGTTCTGATGGTGGTGAGAGTGGAGCAGGACTGTCTCCGTGGCGCAATTGGCTAGCGCGATCGGCTGTTAACCGAAAAAATGGAGGTTCGAGCCCACCCGGTGGTGGTGCGGCGCTTTTTTTTCTTTGGGCTGATAGCTTTGAAGATATGTTCTGATGGTGGTGAGAGTGGAGCACGACTGTCTCCGTGGCGCAATTGGCTAGCGCGATCGGCTGTTAACGGAAAGGTTGGAGGTTCGAGCCCTCCCGAGAGTGGTGTGTTGCTTTTCATTCTTTGGGCTGATAGCTTTGAAGATATGTTCTGATGGTGGTGAGAGTGGAGCAGGACTGTCTCCGTGGCGCAATTGGCTAGCGTGATCGGCTGTTAACCGAAAAGTTGGAGGTGCGAGCCCTCCCGGGAGTGGTGTGTTGCTTTTTTCTTTGCGCTGATAGCTTTGAAGATATGTTCTGATGGTGGTGAGAATCGAGGAGGACTGTCTCCGTGGCGCAATTGGCTAGCGCGAGCGGCTGTTAACCGAAAGGTTGGAAGTTCGAGACCACCCGGTGGTGGTGCGGCGCTTTTTTTTCTTTGCGCTAATAGCTTTGAAGATATGTTCTTATGGTGGTGAGAGTGCAGCACGACTGTCTCCGTGGCGCAATTGGCTAGCGCGATCGGCTGTTAACCGAAAAGTTGAAGGTTCGAGCCCAACCGGTGGTGGTGCGGCGCTTTTTTTTCTTTG
Organism: Rhipicephalus microplus; assembly: GCF_043290135.1. NCBI lineage: Eukaryota > Metazoa > Arthropoda > Arachnida > Ixodida > Ixodidae > Rhipicephalus > Rhipicephalus microplus. The sequence goes on along the minus strand of NW_027464657.1, from coordinate 1,129,358 downwards.
GGCTGATAGCTTTGAAGATATGTTCTATTGGTGGTGAGAGTGGAGCATGACTGTCTCCGTGGCGCAATTGGCTAGCGTGATCGGCTGTTAACTGAAAAGTTTGAGGTTCGAGTCCACCCGGGAGTGATGTGTTGCTTTTTATTCTTTGGGCTGATAGCTTTGAAGATATGTTCTAATGGTGGTGAGAGTGGAGCACGACTGTCTTCGTGGCGCGATTGGCTAGTGCGATCAGCTGTTAACCGAAAGGTTGGAAGTTCGAGACCACCCGGTGGCGGTGCGGCGCTTTTTTTTCTTTGCGCTAATAGCTTTGAAGATATGTTCTTATGGTGGTGAGAGTGCAGCGCGACTGTCTCCGTGGCGCAATTGGCTAGCGCGATCGGCTGTTAACCGAAAAGTTGAAGGTTCGAGCCCAACCGGTGGTGGTGCGGCGCTTTTTTTTCTTTGGGCTGATAGCTTTGAAGATATGTTCTGATGGTGGTGAGAGTGGAGCAGGACTGTCTCCGTGGCGCAATTGGCTAGCGTGATCGGCTGTTAACCGAAAGGTTGGAAGTTCGCGCCCTCCCGGTGGTGGTGCAGCGCTTTTTTTTTCTTTGCGCTAATAGCTTTGAAGATATGTTCTGATGGTGGTGAGAGTGGAGCACGACTGTCTCCATGGCGCAATTGGCTAGCGCGATCGGCTGTTAACCGAAAAGTTGGAGGTTCGAGCCCACCCGGTGGTGGTGCGGCGCTTTTTTTTCTTTGGGCTGAGAGCTTTGAAGATATGTTCTGATGGTGGTGAGAGTGGAGCATCACTGTCTCCGTGGCGCAATTGGCTAGCGCGATCGGCTGTTAATTGAAACGTTGGAGGTTCGAGCCCTCCTGGGAGTGGTGTGTTGCTTTTCATTCTTTGGGCTGATAGCTTTGAAGATATGTTCTGATGGTGGTGAGAGTGGAGCACGACTGTCTTCGTGGCGCGATTGGCTAGTGCGATCAGCTGTTAACCGAAATGTTGGAGATTCGAGCCCACCCGGTGGTGGTGCGGCGCTTTTTTTTCTTTAGGCTGATAGCTTTTAAGATATGTTCTGATGGTGGTGAGAGCGGAGCACGACTGTCTCCGTGGCGCAATTGGCTAGCGCAATCGGCTGTTAACTGAAAGGTTGGAGGTTCGAGCCCTCCCGGAAGTGGTGTCTTGCTTTTCATTCTATGGGCTGATAGCTCTGAAGATATGTTCCGATGGTGGTGAGAGTGGAGCAGGACTGTCTCCGTGGCGCAGTTGGCTAGCGCGATCGTCTGTTAACCGAAAGGTTGGAGGTTTGATCCCATCCGGGGACGGTGTGTCGCTTTTTTTTCTTTGCGCTGATAGCTTTGAAGATATGTTCTGATGGTGGTGAGAGTGAAGCACGTCTGTCTTTGTGGCGCAATTGGCTAGCGCGATCGGCTGTTAACCGAAAGGCTGGAGTGTCGAGCCCACCCGGTGGTGGTGCGGCGATTTTTTTCTTTGGACTGATAGCTTTGAAGATATGTTGTGATGGTGGTGAGAGTGGAGCACGACTGTCTCCGTGGCGCATTTGGCTAGCGCGATCGGCTGTTAACGGAAAAGTTGGAGGTTCGAGCCCACCCGGTGGTGGTGCGGCGCTTTTTATTTCGGCTCATAGCTTTGAAGATATGTTCTGATGGTGGTGAGAGTGAAGCAGGACTGTCTCCGTGGCGCAATTGGCTAGCGCGATCGGCTGTTAACCGCAAGGTTGGAAGTTCGAGCCCTCCCGGTGGTGGTGCGGCGCTTTTTTTTTCTTTGCGCTAATAGCTTTGAAGATATGTTCTGATGGTGGTGAGAGTGGAGCACGACTGTCTCCGTGGCGCAATTGGCTAGCGCGATCGGCTGTTAACCGAAAAGTTGGAGGTTCGAGCCCACCCGGTGGTGGTGCGGCGCTTTTTTTTCTTTGGGCTGATAGCTTTGAAGATATGTTCTGATGGTGGTGAGATGGAGGACGACTGTCTTTGTGGCGCGATTGGCTAGCGCGATCAGCTGTTAACCGAAATGTTGGAGGTTCGAGCAAACCCGGTGGTGGTGCAGCGCTTTTTTTCTTTAGGCTGATAGCTTTTAAGATATGTTCTGATGGTGGTGAGAGTGGAGCACGACTGTCTCCGTGGCGAAATTGGCTAGCGCGATCGGCTGTTAACTGAAAGGTTGGAGGTTCGAGCCCTCCCGGGAGTGGTGTGTTGCTTTTCATTCTATGGGCTGATAGCTTTGAAGATATGTTCTGATGGTGGTGAGAGTGGAGCAGGACTGTCTCCGTGGCGCAATTGGCTAGCGCGATCGGCTGTTAACCGAAAGGTTGGAGGTTTGAGCCCACCCGGGGACGGTGTGTCGCTTTTTTTTCTTTGTGCTGATAGCTTTGAAGATATGTTCTGATGGTGGTGAGAGTGGAGCACGTCTGTCTTTGTGGCGCAATTGGCTAGCGCGATCGGCTGTTAACCGAAAGGTTGGAGTTTCGAGCCCACCCGGTGGTGGTGCGGCGCTTTTTTTTTTGGGCTGATAGCTTTGAAGATATGTTCTGATGGTGGTGATAGTGGAGCAGGACTCTCTTCGTGGCGCAATTGGCTAGCGCGATCGGCTGTTAACCGATAGGTAGGAGTTTGGAGCCCTCCCGGGAGTGGTGTGTTGCTTTTTTCTTTGCGCTGATAGCTTTGAAGATATGTTCTGATGGTGGTGAGAGTGGAGCACGACTGTCTCCGTGGCGCGATTGGCTAGCGCGATCGGCTGTTAACCGAAAGGTTGGAGGTTCGAGCCCACGCGGTGGTGGTGCGGCGCTTTTTTTCTTTGGGCTGATAGCTTTGAAGTTATGTTCTGATGGTGGTGAGAGTGGAGCAGGACTGTCTCCATGGCGCAATTGGCTAGCGCGATCGGCTGTTAACCAAAAAATTTGAGGTTCGAGCCCACCCGGTTGTGGTGCGGCGCTTTTTTTTTGGGTTGATGGCTTTGAAGATATGTTCTGATGGTGGTGAGTGTGGAGCAAGACTGTCTCCGTGGCGAAATTGGCTAGCGTGATCGGCTGTTACCCGAAAGGTTGGATTTTCGAGCCCACCCGGTGGTGGTGCGTCGCTTTTTTTCTTTGGGCTGATAGCTTTGAAGATATGTTCAGATGGTGGTGAGAGTGGAGCACGACTGTCTTTGTAGCGCAATGGGCTAACGCGATCGTCTGTAACCGAAAGGTTGGAGTTTCGAGCCCACCCAGTGGTGGTGTGGCGCTTTTTTTCTTTGGGCTGATAGCTTTGAAGATATATTCTGATGGTGGTGAGAGTGGAGCAGGTTTGTCTCCGTGGCGCAATTGGCTAGCGCGATCTGCTGTTAACCGAAAAATTGGAGGTTGGAGCCCACCCGGTGGTGGTGCGGCGCTTTTTTTTCTTTGGGCTGATAGCTTTGAGGATATGTTCTGATGGTGGTGAGAGTGGAGCACGACTGTCTCCGTGGCGCAATTGGCTAGCGCGATCGGCTGTTACCTGAAACGTTGGAGCTTCGAGCCCTCCCGGGAGTGGTGCGGCGCTTTTTTTTCTTTAGGCTGATAGCTTTTAAGATATGTTCTGATGGTGGTGAGAGTGGAGCACGACTGTCTCCGTGGCGCAATTGGCTAGCGCGATCGGCTGTTAACCGAAAAGTTGGAGGTTCGAGCCCACCCGGTGGTGGTGCGGCGCTTTTTTTTCTTTGGGCTGATAGCTTTGAAGATATGTTCTGATGGTGGTGAGAGTGGAGCATGACTGTCTCCGTGTCGCAATTGGCTAGCGCGATCGACTGTTAACTGAAACGTTGGAGGTTCGAGCCCTCCCGGGAGTGGTGTGTTGCTTTTCATTCTTTGGGCTGATAGCTTTGAAGATATGTTCTGATGGTGGTGAGAGTGGAGCACGACTGTCTCCGTGGCGCAATTGGCTAGCGCGATCGGCTGTTAACCGAAAAGTTGGAGGTTCGAGCCCACCCGGTGGTGGTGCGGCGCTTTTTTTTCTTTGGGCTGATAGCTTTGAAGATATGTTCTGATGGTGGTGAGAGTGGAGCATGACTGTCTCCGTGGCGCAATTGGCTAGCGCGCTCGGCTGTTAACTGAAACGTTGGAGGTTCGAGCCCTCCCGGGAGTGGTGTGTTGCTTTTCATTCTTTGGGCTGATAGCTTTGAAGATATGTTCTGATGGTGGTGAGATGGAGGACGACTGTCTTTGTGGCGCGATTGGCTAGCGCGATCAGCTGTTAACCGAAATGTTGGAGGTTCGAGCAAACCCGGTGGTGGTGCGGCGCTTTTTTTCTTTAGGCTGATAGCTTTTAAGATATGTTCTGATGGTGGTGAGAGTGGAGCACGACTGTCTCCGTGGCGCAATTGGCTAGCGCGATCGGCTGTTAACTGAAAGGTTGGAGGTTCGAGCCCTCCCGGGAGTGGTGTGTTGCTTTTCATTCTATGGGCTGATAGCTTTGAAGATATGTTCTGATGGTGGTGAGAGTGGAGCAGGACTGTCTCCGTGGCGCAATTGACTAGCGCGATCGGCTGTTAACCGAAAGGTTGGAGGTTTGAGCCCACCCGGGGACGGTGTGTCGCTTTTTTTTCTTTGTGCTGATAGCTTTGAAGATATGTTCTGATGGTGGTGAGAGTGGAGCACGTCTGTCTTTGTGGCGCAATTGGCTAGCGCGATCGGCTGTTAACCGAAAGGTTGGAGTTTCGAGCCCACCCGGTGGTGGTGCGGCGCTTTTTTTTGGGCTGATAGCTTTGAAGATATGTTCTGATGGTGGTGATAGTGGAGCAGGACTCTCTTCGTGGCGCAATTGGCTAGCGCGATCGGCTGTTAACCGATAGGTAGGAGTTTGGAGCCCTCCCGGGAGTGGTGTGTTGCTTTTTTCTTTGCGCTGATAGCTTTGAAGATATGTTCTGATGGTGGTGAGAGTGGAGCACGACTGTCTTTGTAGCGCAATGGGCTAACGCGATCGTCTGTAACCGAAAGGTTGGAGTTTCGAGCCCACCCAGTGGTGGTGTGGCGCTTTTTTTCTTTGGGCTGATAGCTTTGAAGATATATTCTGATGGTGGTGAGAGTGGAGCAGGTTTGTCTCCGTGGCGCAATTGGCTAGCGCGATCTGCTGTTAACCGAAAAATTGGAGGTTGGAGCCCACCCGGTGGTGGTGCGGCGCTTTTTTTTCTTTGGGCTGATAGCTTTGAGGATATGTTCTGATGGTGGTGAGAGTGGAGCACGACTGTCTCCGTGGCGCAATTGGCTAGCGCGATCGGCTGTTACCTGAAACGTTGGAGCTTCGAGCCCTCCCGGGAGTGGTGCGGCGCTTTTTTTTCTTTAGGCTGATAGCTTTTAAGATATGTTCTGATGGTGGTGAGAGTGGAGCACGACTGTCTCCGTGGCGCAATTGGCTAGCGCGATCGGCTGTTAACCGAAAAGTTGGAGGTTCGAGCCCACCCGGTGGTGGTGCGGCGCTTTTTTTTCTTTGGGCTGATAGCTTTGAAGATATGTTCTGATGGTGGTGAGAGTGGAGCATGACTGTCTCCGTGTCGCAATTGGCTAGCGCGATCGGCTGTTAACTGAAACGTTGGAGGTTCGAGCCCTCCCGGGAGTGGTGTGTTGCTTTTCATTCTTTGGGCTGATAGCTTTGAAGATATGTTCTGATGGTGGTGAGAGTGGAGCACGACTGTCTTCGTGGCGCGATTGGCTAGCGCGATCAGCTGTTAACCGAAATGTTGGAGGTTCGAGCCCACCGGTGGTGGTGCGGCGCTTTTTTTTCTCTAGGCTGATAGCTTTTAAGATATGTTCTGATGGTGGTGAGAGCGGAGCACGACTGTCTCCTTGGCGCAATTGGCTAGCGCGATCGGCTGTTAACTGAAAGGTTGGAGGTTCGAGCCCTCCCGGGAGTGGTGTGTTGCTTTTCATTCTATGGGCTGATAGCTTTGAAGATATGTTCTGATGGTGACGAGAGTGGAGCAGGACTGTCTCCGTGGCGCAATTGGCTAGCGCGATCGGCTGTTAACCTAAAGGTTGGAGGTTTGAGCCCACCCGGGGACGGTGAGTCGCTTTTTTTCTTTGCGCTGATAGCTTTGAAGATATGTTCTGATGGTGGTGAGAGTGGAGCACGTCTGTCTTTGTGGCGCAATTGGCTAGCGCGATCGGCTGTTAACCGAAAGGTTGGAGTTTCGAGCCCACCCGGTGGTGGTGCAGCGCTTTTTTTTCTTTGGGCTGAGAGCTTTGAAGATATGTTCTGATGGTGGTGAGAGTGGAGCATGACTGTCTCCGTGGCGCAATTGGCTAGCGCGATCGGCTGTTAATTGAAACGTTGGAGGTTCGAGCCCTCCTGGGAGTGGTGTGTTGCTTTTCATTCTTTGGGCTGATAGCTTTGAAGATATGTTCTGATGGTGGTGAGAGTGGAGCACGACTGTCTTCGTGGCGCGATTGGCTAGTGCGATCAGCTGTTAACCGAAATGTTGGAGATTCGAGCCCACCCGGTCGTGGTGCGGCGCTTTTTTTTCTTTAGGCTGATAGCTTTTAAGATATGTTCTGATGGTGGTGAGAGCGGAGCACGACTGTCTCCGTGGCGCAATTGGCTAGCGCAATCGGCTGTTAACTGAAAGGTTGGAGGTTCGAGCCCTCCCGGAAGTGGTGTCTTGCTTTTCATTCTATGGGCTGATAGCTCTGAAGATATGTTCTGATGGTGGTGAGAGTGGAGCAGGACTGTCTCCATGGCGCAGTTGACTAGCGCGATCGTCTGTTAACCGAAAGGTTGGAGGTTTGATCCCATCCGGGGACGGTGTGTCGCTTTTTTTTCTTTGCGCTGATAGCTTTGAAGATATGTTCTGATGGTGGTGAGAGTGAAGCACGTCTGTCTTTGTGGCGCAATTGGCTAGCGCGATCGGCTGTTAACCGAAAGGCTGGAGTGTCGAGCCCACCCGGTGGTGGTGCGGCGATTTTTTTCTTTGGACTGATAGCTTTGAAGATATGTTGTGATGGTGGTGAGAGTGGAGCACGACTGTCTCCGTGGCGCATTTGGCTAGCGCGATCGGCTGTTAACGGAAAAGTTGGAGGTTCGAGCCCACCCGGTGGTGGTGCGGCGCTTTTTATTTCGGCTCATAGCTTTGAAGATATGTTCTGATGGTGGTGAGAGTGAAGCAGGACTGTCTCCGTGGCGCAATTGGCTAGCGCGATCGGCTGTTAACCGCAAGGTTGGAAGTTCGAGCCCTCCCGGTGGTGGTGCGGCGCTTTTTTTTTCTTTGCGCTAATAGCTTTGAAGATATGTTCTGATGGTGGTGAGAGTGGAGCACGACTGTCTCCGTGGCGCAATTGGCTAGCGCGATCGGCTGTTAACCGAAAAGTTGGAGGTTCGAGCCCACCCAGTGGTGGTGCGGCGCTTTTTTTTCTTTGGGCTGATAGCTTTGAAGATATGTTCTGATGGTGGTGAGAGTGGAGCATGACTGTCTCCGTGGCGCAATTGGCTAGCGCGCTCGGCTGTTAACTGAAACGTTGGAGGTTCGAGCCCTCCCGGGAGTGGTGTGTTGCTTTTCATTCTTTGGGCTGATAGCTTTGAAGATATGTTCTGATGGTGGTGAGATGGAGGACGACTGTCTTTGTGGCGCGATTGGCTAGCGCGATCAGCTGTTAACCGAAATGTTGGAGGTTCGAGCAAACCCGGTGGTGGTGCGGCGCTTTTTTTCTTTAGGCTGATAGCTTTTAAGATATGTTCTGATGGTGGTGAGAGTGGAGCACGACTGTCTCCGTGGCGCAATTGGCTAGCGCGATCGGCTGTTAACTGAAAGGTTGGAGGTTCGAGCCCTCCCGGGAGTGGTGTGTTGCTTTTCATTCTATGGGCTGATAGCTTTGAAGATATGTTCTGATGGTGGTGAGAGTGGAGCAGGACTGTCTCCGTGGCGCAATTGGCTAGCGCGATCGGCTGTTAACCGAAAGGTTGGAGTTTCGAGCCCACCCGGTGGTGGTGCGGCGCTTTTTTTTTGGGCTGATAGCTTTGAAGATATGTTCTGATGGTGGTGATAGTGGAGCAGGACTCTCTTCGTGGCGCAATTGGCTAGCGCGTTCGGCTGTTAACCGATAGGTAGGAGTTTGGAGCCCTCCCGGGAGTGGTGTGTTGCTTTTTTCTTTGCGCTGATAGCTTTGAAGATATGTTCTGATGGTGGTGAGAGTGGAGCACGACTGTCTCCGTGGCGCGATTGGCTAGCGCGATCGGCTGTTAACCGAAAGGTTGGAGGTTCGAGCCCACGCGGTGGTGGTGCGGCGCTTTTTTTCTTTGGGCTGATAGCTTTGAAGTTATGTTCTGATGGTGGTGAGAGTGGAGCAGGACTGTCTCCATGGCGCAATTGGCTAGCGCGATCGGCTGTTAACCAAAAAATTTGAGGTTCGAGCCCACCCGGTTGTGGTGCGGCGCTTTTTTTTTGGGGTTGATGGCTTTGAAGATATGTTCTGATGGTGGTGAGTGTGGAGCAAGACTGTCTCCGTGGCGAAATTGGCTAGCGTGATCGGCTGTTACCCGAAAGGTTGGATTTTCGAGCCCACCCGGTGGTGCTGCGTCGCTTTTTTTCTTTGGGCTGATAGCTTTGAAGATATGTTCAGATGGTGGTGAGAGTGGAGCACGACTGTCTTTGTAGCGCAATGGGCTAACGCGATCGTCTGTAACCGAAAGGTTGGAGTTTCGAGCCCACCCAGTGGTGGTGTGGCGCTTTTTTTCTTTGGGCTGATAGCATTGAAGATATATTCTGATGGTGGTGAGAGTGGAGCAGGTTTGTCTCCGTGGCGCAATTGGCTAGCGCGATCTGCTGTTAACCGAAAAATTGGAGGTTGGAGCCCACCCGGTGGTGGTGCGGCGCTTTTTTTTTCTTTGGGCTGATAGCTTTGAGGATATGTTCTGATGGTGGTGAGAGTGGAGCACGACTGTCTCCGTGGCGCAATTGGCTAGCGCGATCGGCTGTTACCTGAAACGTTGGAGCTTCGAGCCCTCCCGGGAGTGGTGCGGCGCTTTTTTTTCTTTAGGCTGATAGCTTTTAAGATATGTTCTGATGGTGGTGAGAGTGGAGCACGACTGTCTCCGTGGCGCAATAGGCTAGCGCGATCGGCTGTTAACCGAAAAGTTGGAGGTTCGAGCCCACCCGGTGGTGGTGCGGCGCTTTTTTTTCTTTGGGCTGATAGCTTTGAAGATATGTTCTGATGGTGGTGAGAGTGGAGCATGACTGTCTCCGTGTCGCAATTGGCTAGCGCGATCGGCTGTTAACTGAAACGTTGGAGGTTCGAGCCCTCCCGGGAGTGGTGTGTTGCTTTTCATTCTTTGGGCTGATAGCTTTGAAGATATGTTCTGATGGTGGTGAGAGTGGAGCACGACTGTCTTCGTGGCGCGATTGGCTAGCGCGATCAGCTGTTAACCGAAATGTTGGAGGTTCGAGCCCACCGGTGGTGGTGCGGCGCTTTTTTTTCTCTAGGCTGATAGCTTTAAGATATGTTCTGATGGTGGTGAGAGCGGAGCACGACTGTCTCCTTGGCGCAATTGGCTAGCGCGATCGGCTGTTAACTGAAAGGTTGGAGGTTCGAGCCCTCCCGGGAGTGGTGTGTTGCTTTTCATTCTATGGGCTGATAGCTTTGAAGATATGTTCTGATGGTGATGAGAGTGGAGCAGGACTGTCTCCGTGGCGCAATTGGCTAGCGCGATCGGCTGTTAACCTAAAGGTTGGAGGTTTGAGCCCACCCGGGGACGGTGAGTCGCTTTTTTTTCTTTGCGCTGATAGCTTTGAAGATATGTTCTGATGGTGGTGAGAGTGGAGCACGTCTGTCTTTGTGGCGCAATTGGCTAGCGCGATCGGCTGTTAACAGAAAGGTTGGAGTTTCGAGCCCACCCGGTGGTGGTGCAGCGCTTTTTTTTCTTTGGGCTGATAGCTTTGAAGATATGTTCTGATGGTGGTGAGAGTCGTGCAGGACTGTCTCCGTGGCGCAATTGGCTAGCGCGATCAGCTGTTAACCGAAAAGTTGGAGGTTCGAGCCCACCCGGTGGTGGTGCGGCGCTTTTTTTTCTTTGGGCTGATAGCTTTGAAGATATGTTCTGATGGTGGTTAGAGCGGAGCACGACTGTCTTTGTGGCGCGATTGGCTAGCGCGATCAGCTGTTAACCGAAATGTTGGAGGTTCGAGCCCGCCCGGTGGTGGTGCGGCGCTTTTTTTCTTTAGGCTGATAGCTTTTAAGATATGTTCTGGTGGTGATGAGAGTGGAGCACGACTGTCTTCGTGGCGCGATAGGCTAGCGCGATCAGCTGTTAACCGATATGTTGGAGGTTCGAGTCCACCCGGTTGTGGTGCGGCGCTTTTTTTCTTTAGGCTGATAGCTTTTAAGATATGTTCTGATGGTGGTGAGAGTGGAGCACGACTGTCTTCGTGGCGCGCTTGGCTAGGGCGATCAGCTGTTAACCGAAATGTTGGAGATTCGAGCCCACCCGGTGGTGGTGCGGCGCTTTTTTTTCTTTAGGCTGATAGCTTTTAAGATATGTTCTGATGGTGGTGAGAGCGGAGCACGACTGTCTCCGTGGCGCAATTGGCTAGCGCGATCGGCTGTTAACTGAAAGGTTGGAGGTTCGAGCCCTCCCGGAAGTGGTGTGTTGCTTTTCATTCTATGGGCTGATAGCTCTGAAGATATGTTCTGATGGTGGTGAGATTGGAGCAGGACTGTCTCCGTGGCGCAGTTGGCTAGCGCGATCGTCTGTTAATCGAAAGGTTGGAGGTTTGATCCCATCCGGGGACGGTGTGTCGCTTTTTTTTCTTTGCGCTGATAGCTTTGAAGTTATGTTCTGATGGTGGTGAGAGTGAAGCACGTCTGTCTTTGTGGCGCAATTGGCTAGCGCGATCGGCTGTTAACCGAAAGGTTGGAGAATCGAGCCCACCCGGTGGTGGTGCGGCGCTTTTTTTTCTTTGGGCTGATAGCTCTGAAGAAATGTTCTGACGGTGGTGAGAGTGAAGCACGACTGTCTCCGTGGCGTAATGGGCTAGCGCGATCGGCTGTTAACCGAAAGGCTGGAGTTTCGAGCCCACCCGTTGGTGGTGCGGCGATTTTTTTCTTTGGACTGATAGCTTTGAAGATATGTTGTGATGGTGGTGAGAGTGGAGCACGACTGTCTCCGTGGCGCAATTGGCTAGCGCGCTCGGCTGTTAACTGAAACGTTGGAGGTTCGAGCCCTCCCGGGAGTGGTGTGTTGCTTTTCATTCTTTGGGCTGATAGCTTTGAAGATATGTTCTGATGGTGGTGAGATGGAGCACGACTGTCTTTGTGGCGCGATTGGCTAGCGCGATCAGCTGTTAACCGAAATGTTGGAGGTTCGAGCCCACCCGGTGGTGGTGCGGCGCTTTTTTTCTTTAGGCTGATAGCTTTTAAGATATGTTCTGATGGTGGTGAGAGTGGAGCACGACTGTCTCCGTGGCGCAATTGGCTAGCGCGATCGGCTGTTAACTGAAAGGTTGGAGGTTCGAGCCCTCCCGGGAGTGGTGTGTTGCTTTTCATTCTATGGGCTGATAGCTTTGAAGATATGTTCTGATGGTGGTGAGAGTGGAGCAGGACTGTCTCCGTGGCGCAATTGGCTAGCGCGATCGGCTGTTAACCGAAAGGTTGGAGGTTTGAGCCCACCCGGGGACGGTGTGTCGCTTTTTTTTATTTGTGCTGATAGCTTTGAAGATATGTTCTGATCGTGGTGAGAGTGGAGCACGTTTGTCTTTGTGGAGCAGTTGGCTAGCGCGATCGGCTGTTAACCGAAAGGTTGGAGTTTCGAGCCCACCCGGTGGTGGTGCGGCGCTTTTTTTTCTTTGGGCTGATAGCTTTGAAGATATGTTCTGATGGTGGTGAGAGTGGAGCAGGACTGTCTCCGTGGCGCAATTGGCTAGCGTGATCGGCTGTTAACTGAAAAGTTTGAGGTTCGAGTCCTCCCGGGAGTGATGTGTTGCTTTTTATTCTTTGGGCTGATAGCTTTGAAGATATGTTCTAATGGTGGTGAGAGTGGAGCACGACTGTCTTCGTGGCGCGATTGGCTAGTGCGATCAGCTGTTAACCGAAATGTTGGAGGTTCGAGTCCACCCGGTGGTGGTGCGGCGCTTTTTTTTCTTTAGGCTGATAGCTTTTAAGATGTGTTCTGATGGTGGTGAGAGTGGAGCACGACTGTCTCCGTGGCGCGATTGGCTAGCGCGATCGGCTGTTAACTGAAAGGTTGGATGTTCGAGCCCTCCCGAGAGTGGTGTGTTGCTTTTCATTCTTTGGGCTGATAGCTTTGAAGATATGTTCTGATGGTGGTGAGAGTGGAGCAGGACTGTCTCCGTGGCGCAATTGGCTAGCGTGATCGGCTGTTAACCGAAAGGTTGGAAGTTCGCGCCCTCCCGGTGGTGGTGCAGCGCTTTTTTTTCTTTGCGCTAATAGCTTTGAAGATATCTTCTGATGGTGGTGAGAGTGGAGCACGACTGTCTCCATGGCGCAATTGGCTAGCGCGATCGGCTGTTAACCGAAAAGTTGGAGGTTCGAGCCCACCCGGTGGTGGTGCGGCGCTTTTTTTTCTTTGGGCTGAGAGCTTTGAAGATATGTTCTGATGGTGGTGAGAGTGGAGCATGACTGTCTCCGTGGCGCAATTGGCTAGCGCGATCGGCTGTTAATTGAAACGTTGGAGGTTCGAGCCCTCTTGGGAGTGGTGTGTTGCTTTTCATTCTTTGGGCTGATAGCTTTGAAGATATGTTCTGATGGTGGTGAGAGTGGAGCACGACTGTCTTCGTGGCGCGATTGGCTAGTGCGATCAGCTGTTAACCGAAATGTTGGAGATTCGAGCCCACCCGGTGGTGGTGCGGCGCTTTTTTTTCTTTAGGCTGATAGCTTTTAAGATATGTTCTGATGGTGGTGAGAGCGGAGCACGACTGTCTCCGTGGCGCAATTGGCTAGCGCAATCGGCTGTTAACTGAAAGGTTGGAGGTTCGAGCCCTCCCGGAAGTGGTGTCTTGCTTTTCATTCTATGGGCTGATAGCTCTGAAGATATGTTCTGATGGTGGTGAGAGTGGAGCAGGACTGTCTCCGTGGCGCAGTTGGCTAGCGCGATCGTCTGTTAACCGAAAGGTTGGAGGTTTGATCCCATCCGGGGACGGTGTGTCGCTTTTTTTTCTTTGCGCTGATAGCTTTGAAGATATGTTCTGATGGTGGTGAGAGTGAAGCACGTCTGTCTTTGTGGCGCAATTGGCTAGCGCGATCGGCTGTTAACCGAAAGGCTGGAGTGTCGAGCCCACCCGGTGGTGGTGCGGCGATTTTTTTCTTTGGACTGATAGCTTTGAAGATATGTTGTGATGGTGGTGAGAGTGGAGCACGACTGTTTCCGTGGCGCATTTGGCTAGCGCGATCGGCTGTTAACGGAAAAGTTGGAGGTTCGAGCCCACCCGGTGGTGGTGCGGCGCTTTTTATTTCGGCTCATAGATTTGAAGATATGTTCTGATGGTGGTGAGAGTGAAGCAGGACTGTCTCCGTGGCGCAATTGGCTAGCGCGATCGGCTGTTAACCGCAAGGTTGGAAGTTCGAGCCCTCCCGGTGGTGGTGCGGCGCTTTTTTTTTCTTTGCGCTAATAGCTTTGAAGATATGTTCTGATGGTGGTGAGAGTGGAGCACGACTGTCTCCGTGGCGCAATTGGCCAGCGCGATCGGCTGTTAACCGAAAAGTTGGAGGTTCGAGCCCACCCGGTGGTGGTGCGGCGCTATTTTTTCTTTGGGCTGATAGCTTTGAAGATATGTTCTGATGGTGGTGAGAGTGGAGCATGACTGTCTCCGTGGCGCAATTGGCTAGCGCGCTCGGCTGTTAACTGAAACGTTGGAGGTTCGAGCCCTCCCGGGAGTGGTGTGTTGCTTTTCATTCTTTGGGCTGATAGCTTTGAAGATATGTTCTGATGGTGGTGAGATGGAGGACGACTGTCTTTGTGGCGCGATTGGCTAGCGCGATCAGCTGTTAACCGAAATGTTGGAGGTTCGAGCAAACCCGGTGGTGGTGCGGCGCTTTTTTTCTTTAGGCTGATAGCTTTTAAGATATGTTCTGATGGTGGTGAGAGTGGAGCACGACTGTCTCCGTGGCGCAATTGGCTAGCGCGATCGGCTGTTAACTGAAAGGTTGGAGGTTCGAGCCCTCCCGGGAGTGGTGTGTTGCTTTTCATTCTATGGGCTGATAGCTTTGAAGATATGTTCTGATGGTGGTGAGAGTGGAGCAGGACTGTCTCCGTGGCGCAATTGGCTAGCGCGATCGGCTGTTAACCGATAGGTAGGAGTTTGGAGCCCTCCCGGGAGTGGTGTGTTGCTTTTTTCTTTGCGCTGATAGCTTTGAAGATATGTTCTGATGGTGGTGAGAGTGGAGCACGACTGTCTCCGTGGCGCGATTGGCTAGCGCGATCGGCTGTTAACCGAAAGGTTGGAGGTTCGAGCCCACGCGGTGGTGGTGCGGCGCTTTTTTTCTTTGGGCTGATAGCTTTGAAGTTATGTTCTGATGGTGGTGAGAGTGGAGCAGGACTGTCTCCATGGCGCAATTGGCTAGCACGATCGGCTGTTAACCAAAAAATTTGAGGTTCGAGCCCACCCGGTTGTGGTGCGGCGCTTTTTTTTTGGGTTGATGGCTTTGAAGATATGTTCTGATGGTGGTGAGTGTGGAGCAAGACTGTCTCCGTGGCGAAATTGGCTAGCGTGATCGGCTGTTACCCGAAAGGTTGGATTTTCGAGCCCACCCGGTGGTGGTGCGTCGCTTTTTTTCTTTGGGCTGATAGCTTTGAAGATATGTTCAGATGGTGGTGAGAGTGGAGCACGACTGTCTTTGTAGCGCAATGGGCTAACGCGATCGTCTGTAACCGAAAGGTTGGAGTTTCGAGCCCACCCGGTGGTGGTGTGGCGCTTTTTTTCTTTGGGCTGATAGCTTTGAAGATATATTCTGATGGTGGTTAGAGTGGAGCAGGTTTGTCTCCGTGGCGCAATTGGCTAGCGCGATCTGCTGTTAACCGAAAAATTGGAGGTTGGAGCCCACCCGGTGGTGGTGCGGCGCTTTTTTTTCTTTGGGCTGATAGCTTTGAGGATATGTTCTGATGGTGGTGAGAGTGGAGTACGACTGTCTCCGTGGCGCAATTGGCTAGCGCGATCGGCTGTTAACGGAAAGGTTGGAGGTTCGAGTCCACCCGGTGGTGGTGCGGCGCTTTTTTTTCTTTGCCTGATAGCTTTGAAGATATGTTCTGATGGTGGTGAGAGTAGAGCAGGACTGTCTCCGTGGCGCAATTGGCTAGCGCGATCGGCTGTTAACCGAAAGGTTGGAGTTTCGAGCCCACCCGGTGGTGGTGCGGCGCTTTTTTTTTTCTTTGGGCTGATAGCTTTGAAGATATGTTCTGATGGTGGTCATAGCGGAGCAGGACTCTCTTCGTGGCGCAATTGGCTAGCGCGATCGGCAGTTAACCGATAGGTAGGAGTTTCGAGCCCTCCCGGGAGTGGTGTGTTGCTTTTTTCTTTGCGCTGATAGCTTTGAAGATATGTTCTGATGGTGGTGAGAGTGGAGCACGACTGTCTCCGTGGCGCGATTGGCTAGCGCGATCGGCTGTTAACCGAAAGGTTGGAGGTTCGAGCCCACGCGGTGGTGGTGCGGCGCTTTTTTTCTTTGGGCTGATAGCTTTGAAGTTATGTTCTGATGGTGGTGAGAGTGGAGCAGGACTGTCTCCGTGGCGCAATTGGCTAGCGCGATCGGCTGTTAACCAAAAAATTTGAGGTTCGAGCCCACCCGGTTGTGGTGCGGCGCTTTTTTTTCTTTCGGCTGATGGCTTTGAAGATATGTTCTGATGGTGGTGAGTGTGGAGCAAGACTGTCTCCGTGGCGAAATTGGCTAGCGTGATCGGCTGTTAACCGAAAGGTTGGATTTTCGAGCCCACCCGGTGGTGGTGCGGCGCTTTTTTTCTTTGGGCTGATAGCTTTGAAGATATGTTCAGATGGTGGTGAGAGTGGAGCACGAATGTCTTTGTAGCGCAATGGGCTAACGCAATCGGCTGTAACCGAAAGGTTGGAGTTTCGAGCCCAGCCGGTGGTGGTGTGGCGCTTTTTTTTCTTTGGCCTGATAGCTTTGAAGATATATTCTGATAGTGGTGAGAGTGGAGCAGGTTTGTCTCCGTGGCGCAATTGGCTAGCGCGATCGGCTGTTAACCGAAAAATTGGAGGTTGGAGCCCACCCGGTGGTGGTGCGGTGCTTTTTTTTCTTTGGGCTGATAGCTTTGTAGATATGTTCTGATGGTGGTGAGAATGGAGGAGGACTGTCTCGATGGCGCAATTGGCCAGCGCGAGCGGCTGTTAACCGAAAGGTTGGAAATTCGAGACCACCCGGTGGTTGTGCGGCACTTTTTTTTCTTTGCGCTAATAGCTTTGAAGATATGTTCTTATGGTGGTGGGAGTGGAGCACGACTGTCTCCATGGCGCAATTGGCTAGCGCGATCGGCTGTTAACCGAAAAGTTGGAGGTTCGAGCCCAACCGGTGGTGGTGCGGCGCTTTTTTTTCTTTGGGCTGATAGCTTTGAAGATATGTTCTGATGGTGGTGAGAGTGCATCATGACAGTCTCCGTGGCGCAATTGGCCAGCGCGATCGGCTGTTAACTGAAAAGTTTGAGGTTCGAGCCCTCCCGGGAGTGGTGTGTTGCTTTTTATTCTTTGGGCTGATAGCTTTGAAGATATGTTCTGATGGTGGTGAGACTGGAGCACGACTGTCTTCGAGGCGTGATTGGCTAGCGCGATCAGCTGTTAACCGAAATGTTGGAGGTTCGAGCGCACCCGGTGGTGGTGCGGCGCTTTTTTTTCTTTATGCTGATAGCTTTTAAGATATGTTCTGATGGTGGTGAGAGTGGAGCACGACTGTCTCCGTGGCGCAATTGGCTAGCGCGATCGGCTGTTAACTGAAAGGTTGGAAGTTCGAGCCCTCCCGGGAGTGGTGTGTTGCTTTTCATTCTTTGGGCTGATAGCTTTGAAGATATGTTCTGATGATGGTGAGAGTGGAGCAGGACTGTCTCCGTGGCGGAATTGGTTAGCGCGCTCGGCGGTTAACCGAAAAGTTGGAGGTTCGAGCCCACCCGGTGGTGGTGCGGCGCTTTTTTTCCTTTGGGCTGATAGCTCTGAAGAAATGTTCTGACGGTGGTGAGAGTGGAGCACGACTGTCTCCGTGGCGCAATTGGCTAGCGCGATCGCCTGTTAACCGAAAGGTTGGAGTTTCGAGCCCACCCGGTGGTGGTGCGGCGCTTTTTTTTTCTTTGGGCTGATAGCTTTGAAGATATGTTCTGATGGTGGTGAGAGTGGAGCAGGACTGTCTCCGTGGCGCAATTGGCTAGCGCGATCGGCTGTTAACCGAAAAATTGAACGTTCGAGCCCACCCGGTGGTTGTGCGGCGCTTTTTTTTCTTTGGGCTGATAGCTTTGAAGATATGTTCTGATGGTGGTGAGAGTGGAGCAGGACTGTCTCCGTGGTGCAAATGGCTAGCGCGATCGGCTGTTAACCGAAAGGTTGGAGGTTCGAGCCCACCCGGTGGTGGTGCGGCGCTTTTTTTGCTTTGAGCTAATAGCTTTGAAGATATGTTGTGATGGTGGTGAGAGTGGAGCATGACTGTCTCCGTGGCGCAATTGTCTAGCGCGAGCGGCTGTTAACCGAAAAGTTGGAGGTTCGAGCCCACCCGGTGGTGGTGCGGCGCTTTTTTTTTCTTTCGGCTGATAGCTTTGAAGATATGTTCTGATGGTGGTGAGAGCGGAGCAGGACTGTCTTCGTGGCGCAATTGGCTAGCGCGATCGGCTGTTAACCGAAAGGTTGGAGTTTCGAGCCCACCCGGTGGTGGTGCGGCGCTTTTTTTTCTTTGGGCTGATAGCTTTGAAGATATGTTCTGATGGTGGTAAGAGTGGAGCACGACTGTCTCCGTGGCGCGATTGGCTAGCGCGATCGGCTGTTACCCGAAAAGTTGGAGGTTCGAGCCCACGCGGTGGTGGTGCGGCGCTTTTTTTCTTTGGGCTGATAGCTTTGAAATTATGTTCTGATGGTGGTGAGAGTGGAGCAGGACTGTCTCCTTCACGCAATTGGCGAGCGCGATCTGCTGTTAACCAAAAATTGGAGGTTCGAGCCCACCCGGTGGTGGTGCGGCGCTTTTTTTTCTTTGGGCTGATAGCTTTGAAGATATGTTCTGATGGTGGTGAGTGTGGAGAAGGACTGTCTCCATGGCGCAATTGGCTAGCGTGATTGGCTGTTAACCGAAAGGTTCGAGTTTCGAGCCCACCCGGTGGTGGTGCGGAGCTTTTTTTTCTTTGGGCTGATAGCTTTGAAGATATGTTCTGATGGTGGTGAGAGTGGAGCAGGACTGTCACCGTGGCGCAATTGGCTAGCGCGATCGGCTGTTAACCGAAAAATTGGAGGTTCGATCCCACCCGGTGGTGGTGCGGCGCTTTTTTTTCTTTGGGCTGATAGCTTTGAAGATATGTTCTGATGCTGGTGAGAGTGGAGCACGACTGTCTCCGTGGCGCAATTGGCTAGCGCGATCGGCTGTTAACGGAAAGGTTGGAGGTTCGAGTCCACCCGGTGGTGGTGCGGCGCTTTTTTTTCTTTGCCTGATAGCTTTGAAGATATTTTCTGATGGTGGTGAGAGTGGAGCAGGACTGTCTCCGTGGCGCAATTGGCTAGCGCGATCGGCTGTTAACCGAAAGGTTGGAGTTTCGAGCCCACCCGGTGGTGGTGCGGCGCTTTTTTTTCTTTGGGCTGATAGCTTTGAAGATATGTTCTGATGGTGGTGATAGTGGAGCAGGACTCTCTTCGTGGGGCAATTGGCTAGCGCGATCGGCTGTTAACCGATAGGTAGGAGTTTCGAGCCCTCCCGGGAGTGGTGTGTTGCTTTTTTTTTGCGCTGATAGCTTTGAAGATATGTTCTGATGGTGGTGAGAGTGGAGCACGACTGTTTCCTTGGCACGATTGGCTAGCGCGATCGGCTGTTAACCGAAAGGTTGGAGGTTCGAGCCCACGCGGTGGTGGTGCGGCGCTTTTTTTCTTTGGGCTGATAGCTTTGAAGTTATGTTCTGATGGTGGTGAGAGTGGAGCAGGACTGTCTCCGTGGCGCAATTGGCTAGCGCGATCGGCTGTTAACCAAAACATTTGAGGTTCGAGCCCACCCGGTGGTGGTGTGGCGCTTTTTTTTCTTTGGGCTGATAGCTTTGAAGATATATTCTGATGGTGGTGAGAGTGGAGCAGGTTTGTCTCCGTGGCGCGATTGGCTAGCGCGATCGGCTGTTAACCAAAAAATTTGAGGTTCGATCCCACCCGGTGGTGGTGCGGCGCTTTTTTTTCTTTGGGCTGATAGCTTTGAGGATATGTTCTGATGGTGCTGAGAGTGGAGCACGACTGTCTCCGTGGCGCAATTGGCTAGCGCGATCGGCTGTTAACCAAAAAATTTGAGGTTCGAGCCCACCCGGTTGTGATGCGGCGCTTTTTTTTCTTTCGGCTGATGGCTTTGAAGATATGTTCTGATGGTGGTGAGTGTGGAGCAAGACTGTCTCCGTGGCGAAATTGGCTAGCGTGATCGGCTGTTAACCGAAAGGTTGGATTTTCGAGCCCAACCGGTGGTGGTGCGGCGCTTTTTTTCTTTGGGCTGATAGCTTTGAAGATATGTTCAGATGGTGGTGAGAGTGGAGCACGAATGTCTTTGTAGCGCAATGGGCTAACGCGATCGGCTGTAACCGAAAGGTTGGAGTTTCGAGCCCAGCCGGTAGTGGTGTGGCGCTTTTTTTTCTTTGGCCTGATTGCTTTGAAGATATATTCTGATGGTGGTGAGAGTGGAGCAGGTTTGTCTCCGTGGCGCAATTGGCTAGCGCGATCGGCTGTTAACCGAAAAATTGGAGGTTGGAGCCCACCCGGTGGTGGTGCGGCGCTTTTTTTTCTTTGGGCTGATAGCTTTGAAGATATGTTCTGATGGTGGTGAGAATGGAGGAGGACTGTCTCGATGGCGCAATTGGCCAGCGCGAGCGGCTGTTTACCGAAAGGTTGGAATTTCGAGACCACCCGGTGGTGGTGCGGCGCTTTTTTTTCTTTGCGCTAATAGCTTTGAAGATATGTTCTTATGGTGGTGGGAGTGGAGCACGACTGTCTCCGTGGCGCAATTGGCTAGCGCGATCAGCTGTTAACCGAAAAGTTGGAGGTTCGAGCACAACCGGTGGTGGTGCGGCGCTTTTTTTTCTTTGGGCTGATAGCTTTGAAGATATGTTCTGATGGTGGTGAGAGTGCAGCATGACATTCTCCGTGGCGCAATTGGCCAGCGCGATCGGCTGTTAACTGAAAAGTTTGAGGTTCGAGCCCTCCCGGGAGTGGTGTGTTGCTTTTTATTCCTTGGGCTGATAGCTTTGAAGATATGTTCTGATGGTGGTGAGACTGGAGCACGACTGTCTTCGAGGCGTGATTGGCTAGCGCGATCAGCTGTTAACCGAAATGTTGGAGGTTCGAGCGCACCCGGTGGTGGTGCGGCGCTTTTTTTTCTTTATGCTGATAGCTTTTAAGATATGTTCTGATGGTGGTGAGAGTGGAGCACGACTGTCTCCGTGGCGCAATTGGCTAGCGCGATCGGCTGTTAACTGAAAGGTTGGAAGTTCGAGCCCTCCCGGGAGTGGTGTGTTGCTTTTCATTCTTTGGGCTGATAGCTTGGAAGATATGTTCTGATGATGGTGAGAGTGGAGCAGGACTGTCTCCGTGGCGCAATTGGTTAGCGCGCTCGGCGGTTAACCGAAAAGTTGGAGGTTCGAGCCCACCCGGTGGTGGTGCGGCGCTTTTTTTCCTTTGGGCTGATAGCTTTGAAGATATGTTCTGATGGTGGTGAGAGTGGAGCAGGACTGTCTCCGTGGCGCAATTGGCTAGCGCGATCGGCTGTTAACCGAAAAATTGAACGTTCGAGCCCACCCGGTGGTGGTGCGGCGCTTTTTTTGCTTTGAGCTAATAGCTTTGAAGATATGTTTTGATGGTGGTGAGAGTGGAGCATGACTGTCTCCGTGGCGCAATTGGCTAGCGCGATCGGCTGTTAACTGAAAAGTTGAAGGTTCGAGCCCACCCGGTGATGGTGCGGCGATTTTTTTTCTTTGGGCTGATAGCTCTGAAGATATGTTCTGATGGTGGTGAGAGTGGAGCAGGACAGTCTCCGTGGCTCAATTGGCTAGCGCGATCGGCTGTTAACCGAAAAGTTGGAGTTTCGAGCCCACCCGGTGGTGGTGCGGCGCTTTTTTTTCTTTGGGCTGATAGCTTTGAAGATATGTTCTGATGGTGGTGAGAGTGGAGCACGGCTGTCTTCGTGGCGCAATTGTCTAGCGCGATCGGCTGTTAACCGAAAAGTTGGAGGTTCGAGCCCACCCGGTGGTGGTGCGGCACTTTTTTTTTCTTTCGGCTGATAGCTTTGAAGATATGTTCTGATGGTGGTGAGAGCGGAGCAGGACTGTCTTCGTGGCGCAATTGGCTAGCGCGATCGGCTGTTAACCGAAAGGTTGGAGTTTCGAGCCCACCCGGTGGTGGTGCGGCGCTTTTTTTTGTTTGGGCTGATAGCTTTGAAGATATGTTCTGATGGTGGTGAGTGTGGAGCACGACTGTCTCCGTGGCGCGATTGGCTAGCGCGATCGGCTGTTACCCGAAAGGTTGGAGGTTCGAGCCCACGCGGTGGTGGTGCGGCGCTTTTTTTCTTTGGGCTGATAGCTTTGAAATTATGTTCTGATGGTGGTGAGAGTGGAGCAGGACTGTCTCCTTCACGCAATTGGCTAGCGCGATCTGCTGTTAACCAAAAATTGGAGGTTCGAGCCCACCCGGTGGTGGTGCGGCGCTTTTTTTTTCTTTGGGCTGATAGCTTTGAAGATATGTTCTGATGGTGGTGAGTGTGGAGAAGGACTGTCTCCATGGTGCAATTGGCTAGCGTGATTGGCTGTTAACCGAAAGGTTCGAGTTTCGAGCCCACCCGGTGGTGGTGCGGAGCTTTTTTTTCTTTGGGCTGATAGCTTTGAAGATATGTTCTGATAGTGGTGAGAGTGGAGCAGGACTGTCACCGTGGCGCAATTGGCTAGCGCGATCGGCTGTTAACCGAAAAATTGGAGGTTCGAGCCCACCCGGTGGTGGTGCGGCGCTTTTTTTCTTTCGGCTGATAGCTTTGAAGATATGTTCTGATGGTGGTGAGAGTGGAGCACGACTGTCTCCGTGGCGCAATTGGCTAGCGCGATCGGCTGTTAACGGAAAGGTTGGAGGTTCGAGTCCACCCGGTGGTGGTGCGGCGCTTTTTTTTCTTTGCCTGATAGCTTTGAAGATATGTTCTGATGGTGGTGAGAGTGGAGCAGGACTGTCTCCGTGGCGCAATTGGCTAGCGCGATCGGCTGTTAACCGAAAGGTTGGAGTTTCGAGCCCACCCGGTGGTGGTGCGGCGCTTTTTTTTCTTTGGGCTGATAGCTTTGAAGATATGTTCTGATGGTGGTGATAGTGGAGCAGGACTCTCTTCGTGGGGCAATTGGCTAGCGCGATCGGCTGTTAACCGATAGGTAGGAGTTTCGAGCCCTCCCGGGAGTGGTGTGTTGCTTTTTTTTGCGCTGATAGCTTTGAAGATATGTTCTGATGGTGGTGAGAGTGGAGCACGACTGTTTCCGTGGCGCGATTGGCTAGCGCGATCGGCTGTTAACCGAAAGGTTGGAGGTTCGAGCCCACGCGGTGGTGGTGCGGCGCTTTTTTTCTTTGGGCTGATAGCTTTGAAGTTATGTTCTGATGGTGGTGAGAGTGGAGCAGGACTGTCTCCGTGGCGCAATTGGCTAGCGCGATCGGCTGTTAACCAAAAAATTTGAGGTTCGATCCCACCCGGTTGTGGTGCGGCGCTTTTTTTTCTTTTGGCTGATGGCTTTGAAGATATGTTCTGATGGTGGTGAGTGTGGAGCAAGACTGTCTCCGTAGCGAAATTGGCTAGCGTGATTGGCTGTTAACCGAAAGGTTGGATTTTCGAGCCCACCCGGTGGTGGTGCAGCGCTTTTTTTCTTTGGGCTGATAGCTTTGAAGATATGTTCAGATGGTGGTGAGAGTGGAGCACGACTGTCTTTGTAGCGCAATGGGCTAACGCGATCGGCTGTAACCGAAAGGTTGGAGTTTCGAGCCCACCCGGTGGTGGTGTGGCGCTTTTTTTTCTTTGGGCTGATAGCTTTGAAGATATATTCTGATGGTGGTGAGAGTGGAGCAGGTTTGTCTCCGTGGCGCAATTGGCTAGCGCGATCGGCTGTTAACCGAAAAATTGGAGGTTGGAGCCCACCCGGTGGTGGTGCGGCGCTTTTTTTCTTTGGGCTGATAGCTTTGAAGATATGTTCTGATGGTGGTGAGAATGGAGGAGGACTGTCTCCATGGCGCAATTGGCTAGCGCGAGCGGCTGTTAACCGAAAGGTTGGAAATTCGAGACCACCCGGTGGTGGTGCGGCGCTTTTTTTTCTTTGCGCTAATAGCTTTGAAGATATGTTCTTATGGTGGTGGGAGTGGAGCACGACTGTCTCCGTGGCGCAATTGGCTAGCGCGATCGGCTGTTAACCGAAAAGTTGGAGGTTCGAGCCCAACCGGTGGTGGTGCGGCGCTTTTTTTTCTTTGGGCTGATAGCTTTGAAGATATGTTCTGATGGTGGTGAGAGTGCAGCATGACAGTCTCCGTGGCGCAATTGGCTAGCGCGATCGGCTGTTAACTGAAAAGTTTGAGGTTCGAGCCCTCCCGGGAGTGGTGTGTTGCTTTTTATTCTTTGGGCTGATAGCTTTAAAGATATGTTCTGATGATGGTGAGACTGGAGCACGACTGTCTTCGTGGCGTGATTGGCTAGCGCGATCAGCTGTTAACCGAAATGTTGAGGTTCGAGCCCACCCGGTGGTGGTGCGGCGCTTTTTTTTCTTTATGCTGATAGCTTTTAAGATATGTTCTGATGGTGGTGAGAGTGGAGCACGACTGTCTCCGTGGCGCAATTGGCTAGCGCGATCGGCTGTTAACTGAAAGGTTGGAAGTTCGAGCCCTCCCGGGAGTGGTGTGTTGCTTTTCATTCTTTGGGCTGATAGCTTTGAAGATATGTTCTGATGATGGTGAGAGCGGAGCAGGACTGTCTCCGTGGCGCAATTGGTTAGCGCGATCGGCTGTTAACCGAAAAGTTGGAGGTTCGAGCCCACCCGGTGGTGGTGCGGCGCTTTTTTTCCTTTGGGCTGATAGCTCTGAAGAAATGTTCTGACGGTGGTGAGAGTGGAGCACGACTGTCTCCGTGGCGCAATTGGCTAGCGCGATCGCCTGTTAACCGAAAGGTTGGAGTTTCGAGCCCACCCGGTGGTGGTGCGGCGCTTTTTTTTCTTTGGGCTGATAGCTTTGAAGATATGTTCTGATGGTGGTGAGAGTGGAGCAGGACTGTCTCAGTGGCGCAATTGGCTAGCGCGATCGGCTGTTTACCGAAAAATTGAACGTTCGAGCCCACCCGGTGGTGGTGCGGCGCTTTTTTTTCTTTGGGCTGATAGCTTTGAAGATATGTTCTGATGGTGGTGAGAGTGGAGCAGGACTGTCTCCGTGGTGCAATTGGCTAGCGCGATCGGCTGTTAACCGAAAGGTTGGAGGTTCGAGCCCACCCGGTGGTGGTGCGGCGCTTTTTTTTCTTTGAGCTAATAGCTTTGAAGATATGTTGTGATGGTGGTGAGGGTGGAGCATGACTGTCTCCGTTGCGCAATTGGCTAGCGCGATCGGCTGTTAACCGAAAGGTTGGAGTTTCGAGCCCACCTGGTGGTGGTGCGGCGCTTTTTTTTCTTTGGGCTGATAGCTTTGAAGATATGTTCTGATGGTGGTGAGAGTGGAGCACGACTGTCTCCATGGCGCGATTGGCTAGCGCGATCGGCTGTTAACCAAAAAATTTGAGGTTTGATCCCACCCGGTTGTGGTGCGGCGCTTTTTTTTCTTTGGGCTGATAGCTTTGAAGATATGTTCTGATGGTGGTGAGAGTGGAGCAGGACTGTCTCAGTGGCGCAATTGGCTAGCGCGATCGGCTGTTTACCGAAAAATTGAACGTTCGAGCCCACGCGGTGGTGGTGCGGCGCTTTTTTTTCTTTGGGCTGATAGCTTTGAAGATATGTTCTGATGGTGGTGAGAGTGGAGCAGGACTGTCTCCGTGGTGCAATTGGCTAGCGCGATCGGCTGTTAACCGAAAGGTTGGAGGTTCGAGCCCACCCGGTGGTGGTGCGGCGCTTTTTTTTCTTTGAGCTAATAGCTTTGAAGATATGTTGTGATGGTGGTGAGGGTGGAGCATGACTGTCTCCGTTGCGCAATTGGCTAGCGCGATCGGCTGTTAACCGAAAAGTTGAAGGTTCGAGCCCACCCGGTGGTTGTGCGGCGATTTTTTTTCTTTGGGCTGATAGCTTTGAAGATATGTTCTGATGGTGGTGAGAGTGGAGCACGGCTGTCTTCGTGGCGCAATTGTCTAGCGCGATCGGCTGTTAACCGAAAAGTTGGAGGTTCAAGCCCACCCGGTGGTGGTGCGGCGCTTTTTTTTCTTTCTGCTGATAGCTTTGAAGATATGTTCTGATGGTGGTGAGAGTGGAGCACGACTGTCTCCGTGGCGCAATTGGCTAGCGCGATCGGCTGTTAACGGAAAGGTTGGAGGTTCGAGTCCACCCGGTGGTGGTGCGGCGCTTTTTTTCTTTGCCTGATAGCTTTGAAGATATGTTCTGATGGTGGTGAGAGTGGAGCAGGACTGTCTCCGTGGCGCAATTGGCTAGCGCGATCGGCTGTTAACCGAAAGGTTGGAGTTTCGAGCCCACCCGGTGGTGGTGCGGCGCTTTTTTTTTCTTTGGGCTGATAGCTTTGAAGATATGTTCTGATGGTGGTGATAGTGGAGCAGGACTCTCTTCGTGGGGCAATTGGCTAGCGCGATCGGCTGTTAACCGATAGGTAGGAGTTTCGAGCCCTCCCGGGAGTGGTGTGTTGCTTTTTTTTGCGCTGATAGCTTTGAAGATATGTTCTGATGGTGGTGAGAGTGGAGCACGACTGTTTCCGTGGCGCGATTGGCTAGCGCGATCGGCTGTTAACCGAAAGGTTGGAGGTTCGAGCCCACGCGGTGGTGGTGCGGCGCTTTTTTTCTTTGGGCTGATAGCTTTGAAGTTATGTTCTGATGGTGGTGAGAGTGGAGCAGGACTGTCTCCGTGGCGCAATTGGCTAGCGCGATCGGCTGTTAACCAAAAAATTTGAGGTTCGATCCCACCCGGTTGTGGTGCGGCGCTTTTTTTTCTTTGGGCTGATGGCTTTGAAGATATGTTCTGATGGTGGTGAGTGTGGAGCAAGACTGTCTCCGTAGCGAAATTGGCTAGCGTGATTGGCTGTTAACCGAAAGGTTGGATTTTCGAGCCCACCCGGTGGTGGTGCAGCGCTTTTTTTCTTTGGGCTGATAGCTTTGAAGATATGTTCAGATGGTGGTGAGAGTGGAGCACGACTGTCTTTGTAGCGCAATGGGCTAACGCGATCGGCTGTAACCGAAAGGTTGGAGTTTCGAGCCCACCCGGTGGTGGTGTGGCGCTTTTTTTTCTTTGGGCTGATAGCTTTGAAGATATATTATGATGGTGGTGAGAGTGGAGCAGGTTTGTCTCCGTGGCGCAATTGGCTAGCGCGATCGGCTGTTAACCGAAAAATTGGAGGTTGGAGCCCACCCGGTGGTGGTGCGGCGCTTTTTTTTCTTTGGGCTGATAGCTTTGAAGATATGTTCTGATGGTGGTGAGAATGGAGGAGGACTGTCTCCATGGCGCAATTGGCTACCGCGAGCGGCTGTTAACCGAAAGGTTGGAAATTCGAGACCACCCGGTGGTGGTGCGGCGCTTTTTTTTCTTTGCGCTAATAGCTTTGAAGATATGTTCTTATGGTGGTGGGAGTGGAGCACGACTGTCTCCGTGGCGCAATTGGCTAGCGCGATCGGCTGTTAACCGAAAAGTTGGAGGTTCGAGCCCAACCGGTGGTGGTGCGGGGCTTTTTTTCTTTGGGCTGATAGCTTTGAAGATATGTTCTGATGGTGGTGAGAGTGCAGCATGACAGTCTCCGTGGCGCAATTGGCTAGCGCGATCGGCTGTTAACTGAAAAGTTTGAGGTTCGAGCCCTCCCGGGAGTGGTGTGTTGCTTTTTATTCTTTGGGCTGATAGCTTTAAAGATATGTTCTGATGATGGTGAGACTGGAGCACGACTGTCTTCGTGGCGTGATTGGCTAGCGCGATCAGCTGTTAACCGAAATGTTGAGGTTCGAGCCCACCCGGTGGTGGCGCGGCGCTTTTTTTTTCTTTATGCTGATAGCTTTTAAGATATGTTCTGATGGTGGTGAGAGTGGAGCACGACTGTCTCCGTGGCGCAATTGGCTAGCGCGATCGGCTGTTAACTGAAAGGTTGGAAGTTCGAGCCCTCCCGGGAGTGGTGTGTTGCTTTTCATTCTTTGGGCTGATAGCTTTGAAGATATGTTCTGATGATGGTGAGAGCGGAGCAGGACTGTCTCCGTGGCGCAATTGGTTAGCGCGATCGGCTGTTAACCGAAAAGTTGGAGGTTCGAGCCCACCCGGTGGTGGTGCGGCGCTTTTTTTCCTTTGGACTGATAGCTCTGAAGAAATGTTCTGACGGTGGTGAGAGTGGAGCACGACTGTCTCCGTGGCGCAATTGGCTAGCGCGATCGCCTGTTAACCGAAAGGTTGGAGTTTCGAGCCCACCCGGTGGTGGTGCGGCGCTTTTTTTTCTTTGGGCTGATAGCTTTGAAGATATGTTCTGATGGTGGTGAGAGTGGAGCAGGACTGTCTCAGTGGCGCAATTGGCTAGCGCGATCGGCTGTTTACCGAAAAATTGAACCTTCGAGCCCACCCGGTGGTGGTGCGGCGCTTTTTTTTCTTTGGGCTGATAGCTTTGAAGATATGTTCTGATGGTGGTGAGAGTGGAGCAGGACTGTCTCCGTGGTGCAATTGGCTAGCGCGATCGGCTGTTAACCGAAAGGTTGGAGGTTCGAGCCCACCCGGTGGTGGTGCGGCGCTTTTTTTTCTTTGAGCTAATAGCTTTGAAGATATGTTGTGATGGTGGTGAGGGTGGAGCTTGACTGTCTCCGTTGCGCAATTGGCTAGCGCGATCGGCTGTTAACCGAAAGGTTGGAGTTTCGAGCCCACCTGGTGGTGGTGCGGCGCTTTTTTTTCTTTGGGCTGATAGCTTTGAAGATATGTTCTGATGGTGGTGAGAGTGGAGCACGACTGTCTCCATGGCGCGATTGGCTAGCGCGATCGGCTGTTAATCGAAAAGTTGGAGGTTCGAGCCCACCCGGTGGTGGTGCGGCGCTTTTTTTCCTTTGGGCTGATAGCTCTGAAGAAATGTTCTGATGGTGGTGAGAGTGGAGCAGGACTGCCTCCGTGGCGCAATTGGTTAGCGCGATCGGCTGTTAACCGAAAAGTTGGAGGTTCGAGCCCACCCGGTGGTGGTGCGGCGCTTTTTTTTTTTGAGCTAATAGCTTTGAAGATATGTTGTGATGGTGGTGAGGGTGGAGCATGACTGTCTCCGTTGCGCAATTGGCTAGCGCGATCGGCTGTTAACCGAAAGGTTGGAGTTTCGAGCCCACCTGGTGGTGGTGCGGCGCTTTTTTTTCTTTGGGCTGATAGCTTTGAAGATATGTTCTGATGGTGGTGAGAGTGGAGCACGACTGTCTCCATGGCGCGATTGGCTAGCGCGATCGGCTGTTAACTGAAAGGTTGGAAGTTCGAGCCCTCCCGGGAGTGGTGTGTTGCTTTTCATTCTTTGGGCTGATAGCTTTGAAGATATGTTCTGATGATGGTGAGAGCGGAGCAGGACTGTCTCCGTGGCGCAATTGGTTAGCGCGATCGGCTGTTAACCGAAAAGTTGGAGGTTCGAGCCCACCCGGTGGTGGTGCGGCGCTTTTTTTCCTTTGGACTGATAGCTCTGAAGAAATGTTCTGACGGTGGTGAGAGTGGAGCACGACTGTCTCCGTGGCGCAATTGGCTAGCGCGATCGCCTGTTAACCGAAAGGTTGGAGTTTCGAGCCCACCCGGTGGTGGTGCGGCGCTTTTTTTTCTTTGGGCTGATAGCTTTGAAGATATGTTCTGATGGTGGTGAGAGTGGAGCAGGACTGTCTCAGTGGCGCAATTGGCTAGCGCGATCGGCTGTTTACCGAAAAATTGAACCTTCGAGCCCACCCGGTGGTGGTGCGGCGCTTTTTTTTCTTTGGGCTGATAGCTTTGAAGATATGTTCTGATGGTGGTGAGAGTGGAGCAGGACTGTCTCCGTGGTGCAATTGGCTAGCGCGATCGGCTGTTAACCGAAAGGTTGGAGGTTCGAGCCCACCCGGTGGTGGTGCGGCGCTTTTTTTCTTTGAGCTAATAGCTTTGAAGATATGTTGTGATGGTGGTGAGGGTGGAGCTTGACTGTCTCCGTTGCGCAATTGGCTAGCGCGATCGGCTGTTAACCGAAAGGTTGGAGTTTCGAGCCCACCTGGTGGTGGTGCGGCGCTTTTTTTTCTTTGGGCTGATAGCTTTGAAGATATGTTCTGATGGTGGTGAGAGTGGAGCACGACTGTCTCCATGGCGCGATTGGCTAGCGCGATCGGCTGTTAATCGAAAAGTTGGAGGTTCGAGCCCACCCGGTGGTGGTGCGGCGCTTTTTTTCCTTTGGGCTGATAGCTCTGAAGAAATGTTCTGATGGTGGTGAGAGTGGAGCAGGACTGTCTCCGTGGCGCAATTGGTTAGCGCGATCGGCTGTTAACCGAAAAGTTGGAGGTTCGAGCCCACCCGGTGGTGGTGCGGCGCTTTTTTTTCTTTGAGCTAATAGCTTTGAAGATATGTTGTGATGGTGGTGAGGGTGGAGCATGACTGTCTCCGTTGCGCAATTGGCTAGCGCGATCGGCTGTTAACCGAAAGGTTGGAGTTTCGAGCCCACCTGGTGGTGGTGCGGCGCTTTTTTTTCTTTGGGCTGATAGCTTTGAAGATATGTTCTGATGGTGGTGAGAGTGGAGCACGACTGTCTCCATGGCGCGATTGGCTAGCGCGATCGGCTGTTAACCGAAAAGTTGGAGTTTCGAGCCCACCTGGTGGTGGTGCGGCGCTTTTTTTTCTTTGGGCTGATAGCTTTGAAGATATGTTCTGATGGTGGTGAGAGTGGAGCAGGACTGTCTCCGTGGCGCAATTGGTTAGCGCGATCGGCTGTTAACCGAAAAGTTGGAGGTTCGAGCCCACCCGGTGGTGGTGCGGCGCTTTTTTTCCTTTGGGCTGATAGCTCTGAAGAAATGTTCTGACGGTGGTGAGAGTGGAGCACGACTGTCTCCGTGGCGCAATTGGCTAGCGCGATCGCCTGTTAACCGAAAGGTTGGAGTTTCGAGCCCACCCGGTGGTGGTGCGGCGCTTTTTTTTCTTTGGGCTGATAGCTTTGAAGATATGTTCTGATGGTGGTGAGAGTGGAGCAGGACTGTCTCAGTGGCGCAATTGGCTAGCGCGATCGGCTGTTTACCGAAAAATTGAACGTTCGAGCCCACCCGGTGGTGGTGCGGCGCTTTTTTTTCTTTGGGCTGATAGCTTTGAAGATATGTTCTGATGGTGGTGAGAGTGGAGCAGGACTGTCTCCGTGGTGCAATTGGCTAGCGCGATCGGCTGTTAACCGAAAGGTTGGAGGTTCGAGCCCACCCGGTGGTGGTGCGGCGCTTTTTTTTCTTTGAGCTAATAGCTTTGAAGATATGTTGTGATGGTGGTGAGGGTGGTGCATGACTGTCTCCGTTGCGCAATTGGCTAGCGCGATCGGCTGTTAACCGAAAGGTTGGAGTTTCGAGCCCACCTGGTGGTGGTGCGGCGCTTTTTTTTCTTTGGGCTGATAGCTTTGAAGATATGTTCTGATGGTGGTGAGAGTGGAGCACGACTGTCTCCATGGCGCGTTTGGCTAGCGCGATCGGCTGTTAACCAAAAAATTTGAGGTTTGATCCGACCCGGTTGTGGTGCGGCGCTTTTTTTTCTTTGGGCTGATAGCTTTGAAGATATGTTCTGATGGTGGTGAGAGTGGAGCAGGACTGTCTCAGTGGCGCAATTGGCTAGCGCGATCGGCTGTTTACCGAAAAATTGAACGTTCGAGCCCACGCGGTGGTGGTGCGGCGCTTTTTTTTCTTTGGGCTGATAGCTTTGAAGATATGTTCTGATGGTGGTGAGAGTGGAGCAGGACTGTCTCCGTGGTGCAATTGGCTAGCGCGATCGGCTGTTAACCGAAAGGTTGGAGGTTCGAGCCCACCCGGTGGTGGTGCGGCGCTTTTTTTTCTTTGAGCTAATAGCTTTGAAGATATGTTGTGATGGTGGTGAGGGTGGAGCATGACTGTCTCCGTTGCGCAATTGGCTAGCGCGATCGGCTGTTAACCGAAAAGTTGAAGGTTCGAGCCCACCCGGTGGTGGTGCGGCGATTTTTTTTCTTTGGGCTGATAGCTTTGAAGATATGTTCTGATGGTGGTGAGAGTGGAGCACGGCTGTCTTCGTGGCGCAATTGTCTAGCGCGATCGGCTGTTAACCGAAAAGTTGGAGGTTCAAGCCCACCCGGTGGTGGTGCGGCGCTTTTTTTTCTTTCTGCTGATAGCTTTGAAGATATGTTCTTATGGTGGTGAGAGTGGAGCACGACTGTCTCCGTGGCGCAATTGGCTAGCGCGATCGGCTGTTAACGGAAAGGTTGGAGGTTCGAGTCCACCCGGTGGTGGTGCGGCGCTTTTTTTTCTTTGCCTGATAGCTTTGAAGATATGTTCTGATGGTGGTGAGAGTGGAGCAGGACTGTCTCCGTGGCGCAATTGGCTAGCGCGATCGGCTGTTAACCGAAAGGTTGGAGTTTCGAGCCCACCCGGTGGTGGTGCGGCGCTTTTTTTTTCTTTGGGCTGATAGCTTTGAAGATATGTTCTGATGGTGGTGATAGTGGAGCAGGACTCTCTTCGTGGGGCAATTGGCTAGCGCGATCGGCTGTTAACCGATAGGTAGGAGTTTCGAGCCCTCCCGGGAGTGGTGTGTTGCTTTTTTTTGCGCTGATAGCTTTGAAGATATGTTGTGATGGTGGTGAGGGTGGAGCATGACTGTCTCCGTTGCGCAATTGGCTAGCGCGATCGGCTGTTAACCGAAAAGTTGAAGGTTCGAGCCCACCCGGTGGTGGTGCGGCGATTTTTTTTCTTTGGGCTGATAGCTTTGAAGATATGTTCTGATGGTGGTGAGAGTGGAGCACGGCTGTCTTCGTGGCGCAATTGTCTAGCGCGATCGGCTGTTAACCGAAAAGTTGGAGGTTCAAGCCCACCCGGTGGTGGTGCGGCGCTTTTTTTTCTTTCTGCTGATAGCTTTGAAGATATGTTCTGATGGTGGTGAGAGTGGAGCACGACTGTCTCCGTGGCGCAATTGGCTAGCGCGATCGGCTGTTAACGGAAAGGTTGGAGGTTCGAGTCCACCCGGTGGTGGTGCGGCGCTTTTTTTTCTTTGCCTGATAGCTTTGAAGATATGTTCTGATGGTGGTGAGAGTGGAGCACGACTGTTTCCGTGGCGCGATTGGCTAGCGCGATCGGCTGTTAACCGAAAGGTTGGAGTTTCGAGCCCACCCGGTGGTGGCGCGGCGCTTTTTTTTTCTTTATGCTGATAGCTTTTAAGATATGTTCTGATGGTGGTGAGAGTGGAGCACGACTGTCTCCGTGGCGCAATTGGCTAGCGCGATCGGCTGTTAACTGAAAGGTTGGAAGTTCGAGCCCTCCCGGGAGTGGTGTGTTGCTTTTCATTCTTTGGGCTGATAGCTTTGAAGATATGTTCTGATGATGGTGAGAGCGGAGCAGGACTGTCTCCGTGGCGCAATTGGTTAGCGCGATCGGCTGTTAACCGAAAAGTTGGAGGTTCGAGCCCACCCGGTGGTGGTGCGGCGCTTTTTTTCCTATGGACTGATAGCTCTGAAGAAATGTTCTGACGGTGGTGAGAGTGGAGCACGACTGTCTCCGTGGCGCAATTGGCTAGCGCGATCGCCTGTTAACCGAAAGGTTGGAGTTTCGAGCCCACCCGGTGGTGGTGCGGCGCTTTTTTTTCTTTGGGCTGATAGCTTTGAAGATATGTTCTGATGGTGGTGAGAGTGGAGCAGGACTGTCTCAGTGGCGCAATTGGCTAGCGCGATCGGCTGTTTACCGAAAAATTGAACCTTCGAGCCCACCCGGTGGTGGTGCGGCGCTTTTTTTTCTTTGGGCTGATAGCTTTGAAGATATGTTCTGATGGTGGTGAGAGTGGAGCAGGACTGTCTCCGTGGTGCAATTGGCTAGCGCGATCGGCTGTTAACCGAAAGGTTGGAGGTTCGAGCCCACCCGGTGGTGGTGCGGCGCTTTTTTTTCTTTGAGCTAATAGCTTTGAAGATATGTTGTGATGGTGGTGAGGGTGGAGCATGACTGTCTCCGTTGCGCAATTGGCTAGCGCGATCGGCTGTTAACCGAAAGGTTGGAGTTTCGAGCCCACCTGGTGGTGGTGCGGCGCTTTTTTTTCTTTGGGCTGATAGCTTTGAAGATATGTTCTGATGGTGGTGAGAGTGGAGCACGACTGTCTCCATGGCGCGATTGGCTAGCGCGATCGGCTGTTAACCAAAAAATTTGAGGTTTGATCCCACCCGGTTGTGGTGCGGCGCTTTTTTTCTTTGGGCTGATAGCTTTGAAGATATGTTCTGATGGTGGTGAGAGTGGAGCAGGACTGTCTCAGTGGCGCAATTGGCTAGCGCGATCGGCTGTTTACCGAAAAATTGAACGTTCGAGCCCACCCGGTGGTGCTGCGGCGCTTTTTTTTCTTTGGGCTGATAGCTTTGAAGATATGTTCTGATGGTGGTGAGAGTGGAGCAGGACTGTCTCCGTGGTGCAATTGGCTAGCGCGATCGGCTGTTAACCGAAAGGTTGGAGGTTCGAGCCCACCCGGTGGTGGTGCGGCGCTTTTTTTTCTTTGAGCTAATAGCTTTGAAGATATGTTGTGATGGTGGTGAGGGTGGAGCATGACTGTCTCCGTTGCGCAATTGGCTAGCGCGATCGGCTGTTAACCGAAAAGTTGAAGGTTCGAGCCCAACCGGTGGTGGTGCGGCGATTTTTTTTCTTTGGGCTGATAGCTTTGAAGATATGTTCTGATGGTGGTGAGAGTGGAGCACGGCTGTCTTCGTGGCGCAATTGTCTAGCGCGATCGGCTGTTAACCGAAAAGTTGGAGGTTCAAGCCCACCCGGTGGTGGTGCGGCGCTTTTTTTTTCTTTCTGCTGATAGCTTTGAAAATATGTTCTGATGGTGGTGAGAGCGGAGCAGGACTGTCTCCGTGGCGCAATTGGCTAGCGCGATCGGCTGTTAACCAAAAAATTTGAGGTTCGATCCCACCCGGTTGTGGTGCGGCGCTTTTTTTTCTTTGGGCTGATGGCTTTGAAGATATGTTCTGATGGTGGTGAGTGTGGAGCAAGACTGTCTCCGTGGCGAAATTGGCTAGCGTGATTGGCTGTTAACCGAAAGGTTGGATTTTCGAGCCCACCCGGTGGTGGTGCGGCGCTTTTTTTCTTTGGGCTGATAGCTTTGAAGATATGTTCAGATGGTGGTGAGAGTGGAGCACGACAGTCTTTGTAGCGCAATGGGCTAACGCGATCGGCTGTAACCGAAAAGTTGGAGTTTCGAGCCCACCCGGTGGTGGTGCGGCGCTTTTTCTTCTTTGCGCTAATAGCTTTGAAGATATGTTCTTATGGTGGTGGGTGTGGAGCACGACTGTCTCCGTGGCGCAATTTGCTAGCGCGATCGGCTGTTAACCGAAAAGTTGGAGGTTCGAGCCCAACCGGTGGTGGTGCGGCGCTTTTTTTTCTTTGGGCTGATAGCTTTGAAGATATGTTCTGATTGTGGTGAGAGTGCAGCATGACAGTCTCCGTGGCGCAATTGGCTAGCGCGATCGGCTGTTAACTGAAAAGTTTGAGGTTCGAGCCCTCCCGGGAGTGGTGTGTTGCTTTTTATTCTTTGGGCTGATAGCTTTGAAGATATGTTCTGATGGTGGTGAGACTGGAGCACGACTGTCTTCGTGGCGTGATTGGCTAGCGCAATCAGCTGTTAACCGAAATGTTGGAGGTTCGAGCCCACCCGGTGGTGGTGCGGCGCTTTTTTTTCTTTATGCTGATAGCTTTTAAGATATGTTCTGATGGTGGTGAGAGTGGAGCACGACTGTCTCCGTGGCGCAATTGGCTAGCGCGATCGGCTGTTAACTGAAAGGTTGGAAGTTCGAGCCCTCCCGGGAGTGGTGTGTTGCTTTTCATTCTTTGGGCTGATAGCTTTGAAGATATGTTCTGATGGTGGTGAGAGTGGAGCAGGACTGTCTCAGTGGCGCAATTGGCTAGCGCGATCGGCTGTTTACCGAAAAATTGAACCTTCGAGCCCACCCGGTGGTGGTGCGGCGCTTTTTTTTCTTTGGGCTGATAGCTTTGAAGATATGTTCTGATGGTGGTGAGAGTGGAGCAGGACTGTCTCCGTGGTGCAATTGGCTAGCGCGATCGGCTGTTAACCGAAAGGTTGGAGGTTCGAGCCCACCCGGTGGTGGTGCGGCGCTTTTTTTTCTTTGAGCTAATAGCTTTGAAGATATGTTGTGATGGTGGTGAGGGTGGAGCATGACTGTCTCCGTTGCGCAATTGGCTAGCGCGATCGGCTGTTAACCGAAAGGTTGGAGTTTCGAGCCCACCTGGTGGTGGTGCGGCGCTTTTTTTTCTTTGGGCTGATAGCTTTGAAGATATGTTCTGATGGTGGTGAGAGTGGAGCACGACTGTCTCCATGGCGCGATTGGCTAGCGCGATCGGCTGTTAACCGAAAAGTTGGAGGTTCGAGCCCACCCGGTGGTGGTGCGGCGCTTTTTTTCCTTTGGGCTGATAGCTCTGAAGAAATGTTCTGATGGTGGTGAGAGTGGAGCAGGACTGTCTCCGTGGCGCAATTGGTTAGCGCGATCGGCTGTTAACCGAAAAGTTGGAGGTTCGAGCCCACCCGGTGGTGGTGCGGCGCTTTTTTTTCTTTGAGCTAATAGCTTTGAAGATATGTTGTGATGGTGGTGAGGGTGGAGCATGACTGTCTCCGTTGCGCAATTGGCTAGCGCGATCGGCTGTTAACCGAAAGGTTGGAGTTTCGAGCCCACCTGGTGGTGGTGCGGCGCTTTTTTTTCTTTGGGCTGATAGCTTTGAAGATATGTTCTGATGGTGGTGAGAGTGGAGCACGACTGTCTCCATGGCGCGATTGGCTAGCGTGATCGGCTGTTAACCAAAAAATTTGAGGTTTGATCCCACCCGGTTGTGGTGCGGCGCTTTTTTTTCTTTGGGCTGATAGCTTTGAAGATATGTTCTGATGGTGGTGAGAGTGGAGCAGGACTGTCTCAGTGGCGCAATTGGCTAGCGCGATCGGCTGTTTACCGAAAAATTGAACGTTCGAGCCCACGCGGTGGTGGTGCGGCGCTTTTTTTTCTTTGGGCTGATAGCTTTGAAGATATGTTCTGATGGTGGTGAGAGTGGAGCAGGACTGTCTCCGTGGTGCAATTGGCTAGCGCGATCGGCTGTTAACCGAAAGGTTGGAGGTTCGAGCCCACCCGGTGGTGGTGCGGCGCTTTTTTTTCTTTGAGCTAATAGCTTTGAAGATATGTTGTGATGGTGGTGAGGGTGGAGCATGACTGTCTCCGTTGCGCAATTGGCTAGCGCGATCGGCTGTTAACCGAAAAGTTGAAGGTTCGAGCCCACCCGGTGGTGGTGCGGCGATTTTTTTTCTTTGGGCTGATAGCTTTGAAGATATGTTCTGATGGTGGTGAGAGTGGAGCACGGCTGTCTTCGTGGCGCAATTGTCTAGCGCGATCGGCTGTTAACCGAAAAGTTGGAGGTTCAAGCCCACCCGGTGGTGGTGCGGCGCTTTTTTTTCTTTCTGCTGATAGCTTTGAAGATATGTTCTGATGGTGGTGAGAGTGGAGCACGACTGTCTCCGTGGCGCAATTGGCTAGCGCGATCGGCTGTTAACGGAAAGGTTGGAGGTTCGAGTCCACCCGGTGGTGGTGCGGCGCTTTTTTTTCTTTGCCTGATAGCTTTGAAGATATGTTCTGATGGTGGTGAGAGTGGAGCAGGACTGTCTCCGTGGCGCAATTGGCTAGCGCGATCGGCTGTTAACCGAAAGGTTGGAGTTTCGAGCCCACCCGGTGGTGGTGCGGCGCTTTTTTTTTCTTTGGGCTGATAGCTTTGAAGATATGTTCTGATGGTGGTGATAGTGGAGCAGGACTCTCTTCGTGGGGCAATTGGCTAGCGCGATCGGCTGTTAACCGATAGGTAGGAGTTTCGAGCCCTCCCGGGAGTGGTGTGTTGCTTTTTTTTGCGCTGATAGCTTTGAAGATATGTTCTGATGGTGGTGAGAGTGGAGCACGACTGTTTCCGTGGCGCGATTGGCTAGCGCGATCGGCTGTTAACCGAAAGGTTGGAGGTTCGAGCCCACGCGGTGGTGGTGCGGCGCTTTTTTTCTTTGGGCTGATAGCTTTGAAGTTATGTTCTGATGGTGGTGAGAGTGGAGCAGGACTGTCTCCGTGGCGCAATTGGCTAGCGCGATCGGCTGTTAACCAAAAAATTTGAGGTTCGATCCCACCCGGTTGTGGTGCGGCGCTTTTTTTTCTTTGGGCTGATGGCTTTGAAGATATGTTCTGATGGTGGTGAGTGTGGAGCAAGACTGTCTCCGTAGCGAAATTGGCTAGCGTGATTGGCTGTTAACCGAAAGGTTGGATTTTCGAGCCCACCCGGTGGTGGTGCAGCGCTTTTTTTCTTTGGGCTGATAGCTTTGAAGATATGTTCAGATGGTGGTGAGAGTGGAGCACGACTGTCTTTGTAGCGCAATGGGCTAACGCGATCGGCTGTAACCGAAAGGTTGGAGTTTCGAGCCCACCCGGTGGTGGTGTGGCGCTTTTTTTTCTTTGGGCTGATAGCTTTGAAGATATATTCTGATGGTGGTGAGAGTGGAGCAGGTTTGTCTCCGTGGCGCAATTGGCTAGCGCGATCGGCTGTTAACCGAAAAATTGGAGGTTGGAGCCCACCCGGTGGTGGTGCGGCGCTTTTTTTTCTTTGGGCTGATAGCTTTGAAGATATGTTCTGATGGTGGTGAGAATGGAGGAGGACTGTCTCCATGGCGCAATTGGCTAGCGCGAGCGGCTGTTAACCGAAAGGTTGGAAATTCGAGACCACCCGGTGGTGGTGCGGCGCTTTTTTTTCTTTGCGCTAATAGCTTTGAAGATATGTTCTTATGGTGGTGGGAGTGGAGCACGACTGTCTCCGTGGCGCAATTGGCTAGCGCGATCGGCTGTTAACCGAAAAGTTGGAGGTTCGAGCCCAACCGGTGGTGGTGCGGCGCTTTTTTTCTTTGGGCTGATAGCTTTGAAGATATGTTCTGATGGTGGTGAGAGTGCAGCATGACAGTCTCCGTGGCGCAATTGGCTAGCGCGATCGGCTGTTAACTGAAAAGTTTGAGGTTCGAGCCCTCCCGGGAGTGGTGTGTTGCTTTTTATTCTTTGGGCTGATAGCTTTAAAGATATGTTCTGATGATGGTGAGACTGGAGCACGACTGTCTTCGTGGCGTGATTGGCTAGCGCGATCAGCTGTTAACCGAAATGTTGAGGTTCAAGCCCACCCGGTGGTGGCGCGGCGCTTTTTTTTTCTTTATGCTGATAGCTTTTAAGATATGTTCTGATGGTGGTGAGAGTGGAGCACGACTGTCTCCGTGGCGCAATTGGCTAGCGCGATCGGCTGTTAACCAAAAAATTTGAGGTTTGATCCCACCCGGTTGTGGTGCGGCGCTTTTTTTTCTTTGGGCTGATAGCTTTGAAGATATGTTCTGATGGTGGTGAGAGTGGAGCAGGACTGTCTCCGTGGCGCAATTGGCTAGCGCGATCGGCTGTTTACCGAAAAATTGAACGTTCGAGCCCACGCGGTGGTGGTGCGGCGCTTTTTTTCTTTGGGCTGATAGCTTTGAAGTTATGTTCTGATGGTGGTGAGAGTGGAGCAGGACTGTCTCCGTGGTGCAATTGGCTAGCGCGATCGGCTGTTAACCGAAAGGTTGGAGGTTCGAGCCCACCCGGTGGTGGTGCGGCGCTTTTTTTTCTTTGAGCTAATAGCTTTGAAGATATGTTGTGATGGTGGTGAGGGTGGAGCATGACTGTCTCCGTTGCGCAATTGGCTAGCGCGATCGGCTGTTAACCGAAAAGTTGAAGGTTCGAGCCCACCCGGTGGTGGTGCGGCGATTTTTTTTCTTTGGGCTGATAGCTTTGAAGATATGTTCTGATGGTGGTGAGAGTGGAGCACGGCTGTCTTCGTGGCGCAATTGTCTAGCGCGATCGGCTGTTAACCGAAAAGTTGGAGGTTCAAGCCCACCCGGTGGTGGTGCGGCGCTTTTTTTTCTTTCTGCTGATAGCTTTGAAGATATGTTCTGATGGTGGTGAGAGTGGAGCACGACTGTCTCCGTGGCGCAATTAGCTAGCGCGATCGGCTGTTAACGGAAAGGTTGGAGGTTCGAGTCCACCCGGTGGTGGTGCGGCGCTTTTTTTTCTTTGCCTGATAGCTTTGAAGATATGTTCTGATGGTGGTGAGAGTGGAGCAGGACTGTCTCCGTGGCGCAATTGGCTAGCGCGATCGGCTGTTAACCGAAAGGTTGGAGTTTCGAGCCCACCCGGTGGTGGTGCGGCGCTTTTTTTTTCTTTGGGCTGATAGCTTTGAAGATATGTTCTGATGGTGGTGATAGTGGAGCAGGACTCTCTTCGTGGGGCAATTGGCTAGCGCGATCGGCTGTTAACCGATAGGTAGGAGTTTCGAGCCCTCCCGGGAGTGGTGTGTTGCTTTTTTTTGCGCTGATAGCTTTGAAGATATGTTGTGATGGTGGTGAGGGTGGAGCATGACTGTCTCCGTTGCGCAATTGGCTAGCGCGATCGGCTGTTAACCGAAAAGTTGAAGGTTCGAGCCCACCCGGTGGTGGTGCGGCGATTTTTTTTCTTTGGGCTGATAGCTTTGAAGATATGTTCTGATGGTGGTGAGAGTGGAGCACGGCTGTCTTCGTGGCG
This sequence comes from Rhipicephalus microplus, assembly GCF_043290135.1. Classification (NCBI taxonomy): domain Eukaryota; kingdom Metazoa; phylum Arthropoda; class Arachnida; order Ixodida; family Ixodidae; genus Rhipicephalus; species Rhipicephalus microplus. The sequence continues at coordinate 1,089,301 of NW_027464657.1, read as the reverse complement.
CAATTGTCTAGCGCGATCGGCTGTTAACCGAAAAGTTGGAGGTTCAAGCCCACCCGGTGGTGGTGCGGCGCTTTTTTTTCTTTCTGCTGATAGCTTTGAAGATATGTTCTGATGGTGGTGAGAGTGGAGCACGACTGTCTCCGTGGCGCAATTGGCTAGCGCGATCGGCTGTTAACGGAAAGGTTGGAGGTTCGAGTCCACCCGGTGGTGGTGCGGCGCTTTTTTTTCTTTGCCTGATAGCTTTGAAGATATGTTCTGATGGTGGTGAGAGTGGAGCACGACTGTTTCCGTGGCGCGATTGGCTAGCGCGATCGGCTGTTAACCGAAAGGTTGGAGTTTCGAGCCCACCCGGTGGTGGCGCGGCGCTTTTTTTTTCTTTATGCTGATAGCTTTTAAGATATGTTCTGATGGTGGTGAGAGTGGAGCACGACTGTCTCCGTGGCGCAATTGGCTAGCGCGATCGGCTGTTAACTGAAAGGTTGGAAGTTCGAGCCCTCCCGGGAGTGGTGTGTTGCTTTTCATTCTTTGGGCTGATAGCTTTGAAGATATGTTCTGATGATGGTGAGAGCGGAGCAGGACTGTCTCCGTGGCGCAATTGGTTAGCGCGATCGGCTGTTAACCGAAAAGTTGGAGGTTCGAGCCCACCCGGTGGTGGTGCGGCGCTTTTTTTCCTTTGGACTGATAGCTCTGAAGAAATGTTCTGACGGTGGTGAGAGTGGAGCACGACTGTCTCCGTGGCGCAATTGGCTAGCGCGATCGCCTGTTAACCGAAAGGTTGGAGTTTCGAGCCCACCCGGTAGTGGTGCGGCGCTTTTTTTTCTTTGGGCTGATAGCTTTGAAGATATGTTCTGATGGTGGTGAGAGTGGAGCAGGACTGTCTCAGTGGCGCAATTGGCTAGCGCGATCGGCTGTTTACCGAAAAATTGAACCTTCGAGCCCACCCGGTGGTGGTGCGGCGCTTTTTTTTCTTTGGGCTGATAGCTTTGAAGATATGTTCTGATGGTGGTGAGAGTGGAGCAGGACTGTCTCCGTGGTGCAATTGGCTAGCGCGATCGGCTGTTAACCGAAAGGTTGGAGGTTCGAGCCCACCCGGTGGTGGTGCGGCGCTTTTTTTTCTTTGAGCTAATAGCTTTGAAGATATGTTGTGATGGTGGTGAGGGTGGAGCATGACTGTCTCCGTTGCGCAATTGGCTAGCGCGATCGGCTGTTAACCGAAAGGTTGGAGTTTCGAGCCCACCTGGTGGTGGTGCGGCGCTTTTTTTTCTTTGGGCTGATAGCTTTGAAGATATGTTCTGATGGTGGTGAGAGTGGAGCACGACTGTCTCCATGGCGCGATTGGCTAGCGCGATCGGCTGTTAACCAAAAAATTTGAGGTTTGATCCCACCCGGTTGTGGTGCGGCGCTTTTTTTTCTTTGGGCTGATAGCTTTGAAGATATGTTCTGATGGTGGTGAGAGTGGAGCAGGACTGTCTCAGTGGCGCAATTGGCTAGCGCGATCGGCTGTTTACCGAAAAATTGAACGTTCGAGCCCACCCGGTGGTGCTGCGGCGCTTTTTTTTCTTTGGGCTGATAGCTTTGAAGATATGTTCTGATGGTGGTGAGAGTGGAGCAGGACTGTCTCCGTGGTGCAATTGGCTAGCGCGATCGGCTGTTAACCGAAAGGTTGGAGGTTCGAGCCCACCCGGTGGTGGTGCGGCGCTTTTTTTTCTTTGAGCTAATAGCTTTGAAGATATGTTGTGATGGTGGTGAGGGTGGAGCATGACTGTCTCCGTTGCGCAATTGGCTAGCGCGATCGGCTGTTAACCGAAAAGTTGAAGGTTCGAGCCCACCCGGTGGTGGTGCGGCGATTTTTTTTCTTTGGGCTGATAGCTTTGAAGATATGTTCTGATGGTGGTGAGAGTGGAGCACGGCTGTCTTCGTGGCGCAATTGTCTAGCGCGATCGGCTGTTAACCGAAAAGTTGGAGGTTCAAGCCCACCCGGTGGTGGTGCGGCGCTTTTTTTTTCTTTCTGCTGATAGCTTTGAAAATATGTTCTGATGGTGGTGAGAGCGGAGCAGGACTGTCTCCGTGGCGCAATTGGCTAGCGCGATCGGCTGTTAACCAAAAAATTTGAGGTTCGATCCCACCCGGTTGTGGTGCGGCGCTTTTTTTTCTTTGGGCTGATGGCTTTGAAGATATGTTCTGATGGTGGTGAGTGTGGAGCAAGACTGTCTCCGTGGCGAAATTGGCTAGCGTGATTGGCTGTTAACCGAAAGGTTGGATTTTCGAGCCCACCCGGTGGTGGTGCGGCGCTTTTTTTCTTTGGGCTGATAGCTTTGAAGATATGTTCAGATGGTGGTGAGAGTGGAGCACGACAGTCTTTGTAGCGCAATGGGCTAACGCGATCGGCTGTAACCGAAAAGTTGGAGTTTCGAGCCCACCCGGTGGTGGTGCGGCGCTTTTTCTTCTTTGCGCTAATAGCTTTGAAGATATGTTCTTATGGTGGTGGGTGTGGAGCACGACTGTCTCCGTGGCGCAATTTGCTAGCGCGATCGGCTGTTAACCGAAAAGTTGGAGGTTCGAGCCCAACCGGTGGTGGTGCGGCGCTTTTTTTTCTTTGGGCTGATAGCTTTGAAGATATGTTCTGATGGTGGTGAGAGTGCAGCATGACAGTCTCCGTGGCGCAATTGGCTAGCGCGATCGGCTGTTAACTGAAAAGTTTGAGGTTCGAGCCCTCCCGGGAGTGGTGTGTTGCTTTTTATTCTTTGGGCTGATAGCTTTGAAGATATGTTCTGATGGTGGTGAGACTGGAGCACGACTGTCTTCGTGGCGTGATTGGCTAGCGCAATCAGCTGTTAACCGAAATGTTGGAGGTTCGAGCCCACCCGGTGGTGGTGCGGCGCTTTTTTTTCTTTATGCTGATAGCTTTTAAGATATGTTCTGATGGTGGTGAGAGTGGAGCACGACTGTCTCCGTGGCGCAATTGGCTAGCGCGATCGGCTGTTAACTGAAAGGTTGGAAGTTCGAGCCCTCCCGGGAGTGGTGTGTTGCTTTTCATTCTTTGGGCTGATAGCTTTGAAGATATGTTCTGATGGTGGTGAGAGTGGAGCAGGACTGTCTCCGTGGCGCAATTGGTTAGCGCGATCGGCTGTTAACCGAAAAGTTGGAGGTTCGAGCCCACCCGGTGGTGGTGCGGCGCTTTTTTTTCTTTGAGCTAATAGCTTTGAAGATATGTTGTGATGGTGGTGAGGGTGGAGCATGACTGTCTCCGTTGCGCAATTGGCTAGCGCGATCGGCTGTTAACCGAAAGGTTGGAGTTTCGAGCCCACCTGGTGGTGGTGCGGCGCTTTTTTTTCTTTGGGCTGATAGCTTTGAAGATATGTTCTGATGGTGGTGAGAGTGGAGCACGACTGTCTCCATGGCGCGATTGGCTAGCGCGATCGGCTGTTAACCGAAAAGTTGGAGTTTCGAGCCCACCTGGTGGTGGTGCGGCGCTTTTTTTTCTTTGGGCTGATAGCTTTGAAGATATGTTCTGATGGTGGTGAGAGTGGAGCAGGACTGTCTCCGTGGCGCAATTGGTTAGCGCGATCGGCTGTTAACCGAAAAGTTGGAGGTTCGAGCCCACCCGGTGGTGGTGCGGCGCTGTTTTTCCTTTGGGCTGATAGCTCTGAAGAAATGTTCTGACGGTGGTGAGAGTGGAGCACGACTGTCTCCGTGGCGCAATTGGCTAGCGCGATCGCCTGTTAACCGAAAGGTTGGAGTTTCGAGCCCACCCGGTGGTGGTGCGGCGCTTTTTTTTCTTTGGGCTGATAGCTTTGAAGATATGTTCTGATGGTGGTGAGAGTGGAGCAGGACTGTCTCAGTGGCGCAATTGGCTAGCGCGATCGGCTGTTTACCGAAAAATTGAACGTTCGAGCCCACCCGGTGGTGGTGCGGCGCTTTTTTTTCTTTGGGCTGATAGCTTTGAAGATATGTTCTGATGGTGGTGAGAGTGGAGCAGGACTGTCTCCGTGGTGCAATTGGCTAGCGCGATCGGCTGTTAACCGAAAGGTTGGAGGTTCGAGCCCACCCGGTGGTGGTGCGGCGCTTTTTTTTCTTTGAGCTAATAGCTTTGAAGATATGTTGTGATGGTGGTGAGGGTGGAGCATGACTGTCTCCGTTGCGCAATTGGCTAGCGCGATCGGCTGTTAACCGAAAGGTTGGAGTTTCGAGCCCACCTGGTGGTGGTGCGGCGCTTTTTTTTCTTTGGGCTGATAGCTTTGAAGATATGTTCTGATGGTGGTGAGAGTGGAGCACGACTGTCTCCATGGCGCGATTGGCTAGCGTGATCGGCTGTTAACCAAAAAATTTGAGGTTTGATCCCACCCGGTTGTGGTGCGGCGCTTTTTTTTCTTTGGGCTGATAGCTTTGAAGATATGTTCTGATGGTGGTGAGAGTGGAGCAGGACTGTCTCAGTGGCGCAATTGGCTAGCGCGATCGGCTGTTTACCGAAAAATTGAACGTTCGAGCCCACGCGGTGGTGGTGCGGCGCTTTTTTTTCTTTGGGCTGATAGCTTTGAAGATATGTTCTGATGGTGGTGAGAGTGGAGCAGGACTGTCTCCGTGGTGCAATTGGCTAGCGCGATCGGCTGTTAACCGAAAGGTTGGAGGTTCGAGCCCACCCGGTGGTGGTGCGGCGCTTTTTTTTCTTTGAGCTAATAGCTTTGAAGATATGTTGTGATGGTGGTGAGGGTGGAGCATGACTGTCTCCGTTGCGCAATTGGCTAGCGCGATCGGCTGTTAACCGAAAAGTTGAAGGTTCGAGCCCACCCGGTGGTGGTGCGGCGATTTTTTTTCTTTGGGCTGATAGCTTTGAAGATATGTTCTGATGGTGGTGAGAGTGGAGCACGGCTGTCTTCGTGGCGCAATTGTCTAGCGCGATCGGCTGTTAACCGAAAAGTTGGAGGTTCAAGCCCACCCGGTGGTGGTGCGGCGCTTTTTTTTCTTTCTGCTGATAGCTTTGAAGATATGTTCTGATGGTGGTGAGAGTGGAGCACGACTGTCTCCGTGGCGCAATTGGCTAGCGCGATCGGCTGTTAACGGAAAGGTTGGAGGTTCGAGTCCACCCGGTGGTGGTGCGGCGCTTTTTTTTCTTTGCCTGATAGCTTTGAAGATATGTTCTGATGGTGGTGAGAGTGGAGCAGGACTGTCTCCGTGGCGCAATTGGCTAGCGCGATCGGCTGTTAACCGAAAGGTTGGAGTTTCGAGCCCACCCGGTGGTGGCGCGGCGCTTTTTTTTTCTTTGGGCTGATAGCTTTGAAGATATGTTCTGATGGTGGTGATAGTGGAGCAGGACTCTCTTCGTGGGGCAATTGGCTAGCGCGATCGGCTGTTAACCGATAGGTAGGAGTTTCGAGCCCTCCCGGGAGTGGTGTGTTGCTTTTTTTTGCGCTGATAGCTTTGAAGATATGTTCTGATGGTGGTGAGAGTGGAGCACGACTGTTTCCGTGGCGCGATTGGCTAGCGCGATCGGCTGTTAACCGAAAGGTTGGAGGTTCGAGCCCACGCGGTGGTGGTGCGGCGCTTTTTTTCTTTGGGCTGATAGCTTTGAAGTTATGTTCTGATGGTGGTGAGAGTGGAGCAGGACTGTCTCCGTGGCGCAATTGGCTAGCGCGATCGGCTGTTAACCAAAAAATTTGAGGTTCGATCCCACCCGGTTGTGGTGCGGCGCTTTTTTTTCTTTGGGCTGATGGCTTTGAAGATATGTTCTGATGGTGGTGAGTGTGGAGCAAGACTGTCTCCGTAGCGAAATTGGCTAGCGTGATTGGCTGTTAACCGAAAGGTTGGATTTTCGAGCCCACCCGGTGGTGGTGCAGCGCTTTTTTTCTTTGGGCTGATAGCTTTGAAGATATGTTCAGATGGTGGTGAGAGTGGAGCACGACTGTCTTTGTAGCGCAATGGGCTAACGCGATCGGCTGTAACCGAAAGGTTGGAGTTTCGAGCCCACCCGGTGGTGGTGTGGCGCTTTTTTTTCTTTGGGCTGATAGCTTTGAAGATATATTCTGATGGTGGTGAGAGTGGAGCAGGTTTGTCTCCGTGGCGCAATTGGCTAGCGCGATCGGCTGTTAACCGAAAAATTGGAGGTTGGAGCCCACCCGGTGGTGGTGCGGCGCTTTTTTTTCTTTGGGCTGATAGCTTTGAAGATATGTTCTGATGGTGGTGAGAATGGAGGAGGACTGTCTCCATGGCGCAATTGGCTAGCGCGAGCGGCTGTTAACCGAAAGGTTGGAAATTCGAGACCACCCGGTGGTGGTGCGGCGCTTTTTTTTCTTTGCGCTAATAGCTTTGAAGATATGTTCTTATGGTGGTGGGAGTGGAGCACGACTGTCTCCGTGGCGCAATTGGCTAGCGCGATCGGCTGTTAACCGAAAAGTTGGAGGTTCGAGCCCAACCGGTGGTGGTGCGGCGCTTTTTTTCTTTGGGCTGATAGCTTTGAAGATATGTTCTGATGGTGGTGAGAGTGCAGCATGACAGTCTCCGTGGCGCAATTGGCTAGCGCGATCGGCTGTTAACTGAAAAGTTTGAGGTTCGAGCCCTCCCGGGAGTGGTGTGTTGCTTTTTATTCTTTGGGCTGATAGCTTTAAAGATATGTTCTGATGATGGTGAGACTGGAGCACGACTGTCTTCGTGGCGTGATTGGCTAGCGCGATCAGCTGTTAACCGAAATGTTGAGGTTCGAGCCCACCCGGTGGTGGCGCGGCGCTTTTTTTTTCTTTATGCTGATAGCTTTTAAGATATGTTCTGATGGTGGTGAGAGTGGAGCACGACTGTCTCCGTGGCGCAATTGGCTAGCGCGATCGGCTGTTAACTGAAAGGTTGGAAGTTCGAGCCCTCCCGGGAGTGGTGTGTTGCTTTTCATTCTTTGGGCTGATAGCTTTGAAGATATGTTCTGATGATGGTGAGAGCGGAGCAGGACTGTATCCGTGGCGCAATTGGTTAGCGCGATCGGCTGTTAACCGAAAAGTTGGAGGTTCGAGCCCACCCGGTGGTGGTGCGGCGCTTTTTTTCCTTTGGACTGATAGCTCTGAAGAAATGTTCTGACGGTGGTGAGAGTGGAGCACGACTGTCTCCGTGGCGCAATTGGCTAGCGCGATCGCCTGTTAACCGAAAGGTTGGAGTTTCGAGCCCACCCGGTGGTGGTGCGGCGCTTTTTTTTCTTTGGGCTGATAGCTTTGAAGATATGTTCTGATGGTGGTGAGAGTGGAGCAGGACTGTCTCAGTGGCGCAATTGGCTAGCGCGATCGGCTGTTTACCGAAAAATTGAACCTTCGAGCCCACCCGGTGGTGGTGCGGCGCTTTTTTTTCTTTGGGCTGATAGCTTTGAAGATATGTTCTGATGGTGGTGAGAGTGGAGCAGGACTGTCTCCGTGGTGCAATTGGCTAGCGCGATCGGCTGTTAACCGAAAGGTTGGAGGTTCGAGCCCACCCGGTGGTGGTGCGGCGCTTTTTTTTCTTTGAGCTAATAGCTTTGAAGATATGTTGTGATGGTGGTGAGGGTGGAGCATGACTGTCTCCGTTGCGCAATTGGCTAGCGCGATCGGCTGTTAACCGAAAGGTTGGAGTTTCGAGCCCACCTGGTGGTGGTGCGGCGCTTTTTTTTCTTTGGGCTGATAGCTTTGAAGATATGTTCTGATGGTGGTGAGAGTGGAGCACGACTGTCTCCATGGCGCGATTGGCTAGCGCGATCGGCTGTTAACCAAAAAATTTGAGGTTTGATCCCACCCGGTTGTGGTGCGGCGCTTTTTTTTCTTTGGGCTGATAGCTTTGAAGATTTGTTCTGATGGTGGTGAGAGTGGAGCAGGACTGTCTCAGTGGCGCAATTGGCTAGCGCGATCGGCTGTTTACCGAAAAATTGAACGTTCGAGCCCACCCGGTGGTGCTGCGGCGCTTTTTTTTCTTTGGGCTGATAGCTTTGAAGATATGTTCTGATGGTGGTGAGAGTGGAGCAGGACTGTCTCCGTGGTGCAATTGGCTAGCGCGATCGGCTGTTAACCGAAAGGTTGGAGGTTCGAGCCCACCCGGTGGTGGTGCGGCGCTTTTTTTTCTTTGAGCTAATAGCTTTGAAGATATGTTGTGATGGTGGTGAGGGTGGAGCATGACTGTCTCCGTTGCGCAATTGGCTAGCGCGATCGGCTGTTAACCGAAAAGTTGAAGGTTCGAGCCCACCCGGTGGTGGTGCGGCGATTTTTTTTCTTTGGGCTGATAGCTTTGAAGATATGTTCTGATGGTGGTGAGAGTGGAGCACGGCTGTCTTCGTGGCGCAATTGTCTAGCGCGATCGGCTGTTAACCGAAAAGTTGGAGGTTCAAGCCCACCCGGTGGTGGTGCGGCGCTTTTTTTTTCTTTCTGCTGATAGCTTTGAAAATATGTTCTGATGGTGGTGAGAGCGGAGCAGGACTGTCTCCGTGGCGCAATTGGCTAGCGCGATCGGCTGTTAACCAAAAAATTTGAGGTTCGATCCCACCCGGTTGTGGTGCGGCGCTTTTTTTTCTTTGGGCTGATGGCTTTGAAGATATGTTCTGATGGTGGTGAGTGTGGAGCAAGACTGTCTCCGTGGCGAAATTGGCTAGCGTGATTGGCTGTTAACCGAAAGGTTGGATTTTCGAGCCCACCCGGTGGTGGTGCGGCGCTTTTTTTCTTTGGGCTGATAGCTTTGAAGATATGTTCAGATGGTGGTGAGAGTGGAGCACGACAGCCTTTGTAGCGCAATGGGCTAACGCGATCGGCTGTAACCGAAAGGTTGGAGTTTCGAGCCCACCCGGTGGTGGTGCGGCGCTTTTTCTTCTTTGCGCTAATAGCTTTGAAGATATGTTCTTATGGTGGTGGGTGTGGAGCACGACTGTCTCCGTGGCGCAATTTGCTAGCGCGATCGGCTGTTAACCGAAAAGTTGGAGGTTCGAGCCCAACCGGTGGTGGTGCGGCGCTTTTTTTTCTTTGGGCTGATAGCTTTGAAGATATGTTCTGATGGTGGTGAGAGTGCAGCATGACAGTCTCCGTGGCGCAATTGGCTAGCGCGATCGGCTGTTAACTGAAAAGTTTGAGGTTCGAGCCCTCCCGGGAGTGGTGTGTTGCTTTTTATTCTTTGGGCTGATAGCTTTGAAGATATGTTCTGATGGTGGTGAGACTGGAGCACGACTGTCTTCGTGGCGTGATTGGCTAGCGCAATCAGCTGTTAACCGAAATGTTGGAGGTTCGAGCCCACCCGGTGGTGGTGCGGCGCTTTTTTTTCTTTATGCTGATAGCTTTTAAGATATGTTCTGATGGTGGTGAGAGTGGAGCACGACTGTCTCCGTGGCGCAATTGGCTAGCGCGATCGGCTGTTAACTGAAAGGTTGGAAGTTCGAGCCCTCCCGGGAGTGGTGTGTTGCTTTTCATTCTTTGGGCTGATAGCTTTGAAGATATGTTCTGATGGTGGTGAGAGTGGAGCAGGACTGTCTCAGTGGCGCAATTCGCTAGCGCGATCGGCTGTTGACCGAAAAATTGAACGTTCGAGCCCACCTGGTGGTGGTGCGGCGCTTTTTTTTCTTTGGGCTGATAGCTTTGAAGATATGTTCTGATGGTGGTGAGAGTGGAGCAGGACTGTCTCCGTGGTGCAATTGGCTAGCGCGATCGGCTGTTAACCGAAAGGTTGGAGGTTCGAGCCCACCCGGTGGTGGTGCAGCGCTTTTTTTTCTTTGAGCTAATAGCTTTGAAGATATGTTCTGGTGGTGGTGAGAGTGGAGCACGGCTGTCTTCGTGGCGCAATTGTCTAGCGCGATAGGCTGTTAACCGAAAAGTTGGAGGTTCAAGCCCACCCGGTGGTGGTGCGGCGCTTTTTTTTCTTTCGGCTGATAGCTTTGAAGATATGTTCTGATGGTGGTGAGAGCGGAGCAGGACTGTCTCTGTGGTGCAATTGGCTAGCGCGATCGGCTGTTAACCGAAAGGTTGGAGTTTCGAGCCCACCTGGTGGTGCTGCGGCGCTTTTTTTTCTTTGGGCTGATAGCTTTGAAGATATGTTCTGATGGTGGTGAGAGTGGAGCACGACTGTCTCCGTGGCGCGATTGGCTAGCGCGATCAGCTGTTAACCGAAAGGTTGGAGGTTCGAGCCCACGCGGTGGTGGTGCGGCGCTTTTTTTCTTTGGGCTGATAGCTTTGAAATTATGTTCTGATGGTGGTGAGAGTGGAGCAGGACTGTCTCCTTCGCGCAATTGGCTAGCGCGATCTGCTGTTAACCAAAAATTGGAGGTTTGAGCCCACCCGGTGGTGGTGCGGCGCTTTTTTTTCTTTGGGCTGATAGCTTTGAAGTTATGTTCTGATGGTGGTGAGAGTGGAGCAGGACTGTCTCCGTGGCGCAATTGGCTAGCGCGATCGGCTGTTAACCAAAAAATTTGAGGTTCGATCCCACCCGGTTGTGGTGCGGCGCTTTTTTTTCTTTGGGCTGATGGCTTTGAAGATATGTTCTGATGGTGGTGAGTGTGGAGCAAGACTGTCTCCGTAGCGAAATTGGCTAGCGTGATTGGCTGTTAACCGAAAGGTTGGATTTTCGAGCCCACCCGGTGGTGGTGCAGCGCTTTTTTTCTTTGGGCTGATAGCTTTGAAGATATGTTCAGATGGTGGTGAGAGTGGAGCACGACTGTCTTTGTAGCGCAATGGGCTAACGCGATCGGCTGTAACCGAAAGGTTGGAGTTTCGAGCCCACCTGGTGGTGGTGCGGCGCTTTTTTTTCTTTGGGCTGATAGCTTTGAAGATATGTTCTGATGGTGGTGAGAGCTGAGCACGACTGTCTCCGTGGCGCGATTGGCTAGCGCGATCGGCTGTTAACCAAAAAATTTGAGGTTCGATCCCACCCGGTTGTGGTGCGGCGCTTTTTTTCCTTTGGGCTGATGGCTTTGAAGATATGTTCTGATGGTGGTGAGTGTGGAGCAAGACTGTCTCCGTGGCGAAATTGGCTAGCGTGATTGGCTGTTAACCGAAAGGTTGGATTTTCGAGCCCACCCGGTGGTGGTGCGGCGCTTTTTTTCTTTGGGCTGATAGCTTTGAAGATATGTTCAGATGGTGGTGAGAGTGGAGCACGCCAGTCTTTGTAGCGCAATGGGCTAACGCGATCGGCTGTAACCGAAAGGTTGGAGTTTCGAGCCCACCCGGTGGTGGTGTGGCGCTTTTTTTTCTTTGGGCTGATAGCTTTGAAGCTATATTCTGATGGTGGTGAGAGTAGAGCAGGTTTGTCTCCGTGGCGCAATTGGCTAGCGCGATCGGCTGTTAACCGAAAAATTGAAGGTTGGAGCCCACCCGGTGGTGGTGCGGCGCTTTTTTTTCTTTGGGCTGATAGCTTTGAAGATATGTTCTGATGGTGGTGAGAATGGAGGAGGACTGTCTCCATGGCGCAATTGGCTAGCGCGAGCGGCTGTTAACCGAAAGGTTGGAAATTCGAGACCACCCGGTGGTGGTGCGGCGCTTTTTCTTCTTTGCGCTAATAGCTTTGAAGATATGTTCTTATGGTGGTGGGTGTGGAGCACGACTGTCTCCGTGGCGCAATTTGCTAGCGCGATCGGCTGTTAACCGAAAAGTTGGAGGTTCGAGCCCAACCGGTGGTGGTGCGGCGCTTTTTTTTCTTTGGGCTGATAGCTTTGAACATATGTTCTGATGGTGGTGAGAATGCAGCATGACAGTCTCCGTGGCGCAATTGGCTAGCGCGATCGGCTGTTAACTGAAACGTTTGAGGTTCGAGCCCTCCCGGGAGTGGTGTGTTGCTTTTTATTCTTTGGGCTGATAGCTTTGAAGATATGTTCTGATGGTGGTGAGACTGGAGCACGACTGTCTTCGTGGCGTGATTGGCTAGCGCAATCAGCTGTTAACCGAAATGTTGGAGGTTCGAGCCCACCCGGTGGTGGTGCGGCGCTTTTTTTTCTTTATGCTGATAGCTTTTAAGATATGTTCTGATGGTGGTGAGAGTGGAGCACGACTGTCTCCGTGGCGCAATTGGCTAGCGCGATCGGCTGTTAACTGAAAGGTTGGAAGTTCGAGCCCTCCCGGGAGTGGTGTGTTGCTTTTTATTCTTTGGGCTGATAGCTTTGAAGATATGTTCTGATGGTGGTGAGACTGGAGCACGACTGTCTTCGTGGCGTGATTGGCTAGCGCAATCAGCTGTTAACCGAAATGTTGGAGGTTCGAGCCCACCCGGTGGTGGTGCGGCGCTTTTTTTTCTTTATGCTGATAGCTTTGAAGATATGTTCTGATGGTGGTGAGAGCGGAGCAGGACTGTCTCTGTGGTGCAATTGGCTAGCGCGATCGGCTGTTAACCGAAAGGTTGGAGTTTCGAGCCCACCTGGTGGTGCTGCGGCGCTTTTTTTTCTTTGGGCTGATAGCTTTGAAGATATGTTCTGATGGTGGTGAGAGTGGAGCACGACTGTCTCCGTGGCGCGATTGGCTAGCGCGATCAGCTGTTAACCGAAAGGTTGGAGGTTCGAGCCCACGCGGTGGTGGTGCGGCGCTTTTTTTCTTTGGGCTGATAGCTTTGAAATTATGTTCTGATGGTGGTGAGAGTGGAGCAGGACTGTCTCCTTCGCGCAATTGGCTAGCGCGATCTGCTGTTAACCAAAAATTGGAGGTTTGAGCCCACCCGGTGGTGGTGCGGCGCTTTTTTTTCTTTGGGCTGATAGCTTTGAAGTTATGTTCTGATGGTGGTGAGAGTGGAGCAGGACTGTCTCCGTGGCGCAATTGGCTAGCGCGATCGGCTGTTAACCAAAAAATTTGAGGTTCGATCCCACCCGGTTGTGGTGCGGCGCTTTTTTTTCTTTGGGCTGATGGCTTTGAAGATATGTTCTGATGGTGGTGAGTGTGGAGCAAGACTGTCTCCGTAGCGAAATTGGCTAGCGTGATTGGCTGTTAACCGAAAGGTTGGATTTTCGAGCCCACCCGGTGGTGGTGCAGCGCTTTTTTTCTTTGGGCTGATAGCTTTGAAGATATGTTCAGATGGTGGTGAGAGTGGAGCACGACTGTCTTTGTAGCGCAATGGGCTAACGCGATCGGCTGTAACCGAAAGGTTGGAGTTTCGAGCCCACCTGGTGGTGGTGCGGCGCTTTTTTTTCTTTGGGCTGATAGCTTTGAAGATATGTTCTGATGGTGGTGAGAGTGGAGCACGACTGTCTCCGTGGCGCGATTGGCTAGCGCGATCGGCTGTTAACCAAAAAATTTGAGGTTCGATCCCACCCGGTTGTGGTGCGGCGCTTTTTTTCCTTTGGGCTGATGGCTTTGAAGATATGTTCTGATGGTGGTGAGTGTGGAGCAAGACTGTCTCCGTGGCGAAATTGGCTAGCGTGATTGGCTGTTAACCGAAAGGTTGGATTTTCGAGCCCACCCGGTGGTGGTGCGGCGCTTTTTTTCTTTGGGCTGATAGCTTTGAAGATATGTTCAGATGGTGGTGAGAGTGGAGCACGCCAGTCTTTGTAGCGCAATGGGCTAACGCGATCGGCTGTAACCGAAAGGTTGGAGTTTCGAGCCCACCCGGTGGTGGTGTGGCGCTTTTTTTTCTTTGGGCTGATAGCTTTGAAGCTATATTCTGATGGTGGTGAGAGTGGAGCAGGTTTGTCTCCGTGGCGCAATTGGCTAGCGCGATCGGCTGTTAACCGAAAAATTGAAGGTTGGAGCCCACCCGGTGGTGGTGCGGCGCTTTTTTTTCTTTGGGCTGATAGCTTTGAAGATATGTTCTGATGGTGGTGAGAATGGAGGAGGACTGTCTCCATGGCGCAATTGGCTAGCGCGAGCGGCTGTTAACCGAAAGGTTGGAAATTCGAGACCACCCGGTGGTGGTGCGGCGCTTTTTCTTCTTTGCGCTAATAGCTTTGAAGATATGTTCTTATGGTGGTGGGTGTGGAGCACGACTGTCTCCGTGGCGCAATTTGCTAGCGCGATCGGCTGTTAACCGAAAAGTTGGAGGTTCGAGCCCAACCGGTGGTGGTGCGGCGCTTTTTTTTCTTTGGGCTGATAGCTTTGAACATATGTTCTGATGGTGGTGAGAATGCAGCATGACAGTCTCCGTGGCGCAATTGGCTAGCGCGATCGGCTGTTAACTGAAACGTTTGAGGTTCGAGCCCTCCCGGGAGTGGTGTGTTGCTTTTTATTCTTTGGGCTGATAGCTTTGAAGATATGTTCTGATGGTGGTGAGACTGGAGCACGACTGTCTTCGTGGCGTGATTGGCTAGCGCAATCAGCTGTTAACCGAAATGTTGGAGGTTCGAGCCCACCCGGTGGTGGTGCGGCGCTTTTTTTTCTTTATGCTGATAGCTTTTAAGATATGTTCTGATGGTGGTGAGAGTGGAGCACGACTGTCTCCGTGGCGCAATTGGCTAGCGCGATCGGCTGTTAACTGAAAGGTTGGAAGTTCGAGCCCTCCCGGGAGTGGTGTGTTGCTTTTCATTCTTTGGGCTGATAGCTTTGAAGATATGTTCTGATGATGGTGAGAGTGGAGCAGGACTTTCTCCGTGGCGCAATTGGTTAGCGCGATCGGCTGTTAACCGAAAAGTTGGAGGTTCGAGCCCACCCGGTGGTGGTACGGCGCTTTTTTTCCTTTGGGCTGATAGCTCTGAAGAAATGTTCTGACGGTGGTGAGAGTGGAGCACGACTGTCTCCGTGGCGCAATTGGCTAGCGCGATCGCCTGTTAACCGAAAGGTTGGAGTTTCGAGCCCTCCCGGTGGTGGTGCGGCGCTTTTTTTTCCTTTGGGCTGATAGCTTTGAAGATATGTTCTGATGGTGGTGAGAGTGGAGCAGGACTGTCTCAGTGGCGCAATTCGCTAGCGCGATCGGCTGTTAACCGAAAAATTGAACGTTCGAGCCCACCTGGTGGTGGTGCGGCGCTTTTTTTTCTTTGGGCTGATAGCTTTGAAGATATGTTCTGATGGTGGTGAGAGTGGAGCAGGACTGTCTCCGTGGTGCAATTGGCTAGCGCGATCGGCTGTTAACCGAAAGGTTGGAGGTTCGAGCCCACCCGGTGGTGGTGCGGCGCTTTTTTTTCTTTGAGCTAATAGCTTTGAAGATATGTTGTGATGGTGGTGAGAGTGGAGCATGAGTGTCTCCGTTGCGCAATTGGCTAGCGCGATCGGCTGTTAACCGAAAAGTTGAAGGTTCGATAGCACCCGGTGGTGGTGCGGCGATTTTTTTTCTTTGGGCTGATAGCTTTGAAGATATGTTCTGATGGTGGTGAGAGTGGAGCAGGACAGTCTCCGTGGCGCAATTGGCTAGCGCAATCGGCTGTTAACCGAAAAGTTGGAGTTTCGAGCCCACCCGGTGGTGGTGCGGCGCTTTTTTTTCTTTGGGCTGATAGCTTTGAAGATATGTTCTGATGGTGGTGAGAGTGGAGCACGGCTGTCTTCGTGGCGCAATTGTCTAGCGCGATCGGCTGTTAACCGAAATGTTTGAGGTTCAAGCCCACCCGGTGGTGGTGCGGCGCTTTTTTTTCTTTCGGCTGATAGCTTTGAAGATATGTTCTGATGGTGGTGAGAGCGGAGCAGGACTGTCTCCGTGGCGCAATTGGCTAGCGCGATCGGCTGTTAACCGAAAGGTTGGAGTTTCGAGCCCACCTGGTGGTGCTGCGGCGCTTTTTTTTCTTTGGGCTGATAGCTTTGAAGATATGTTCTGATGGTGGTGAGAGTGGAGCACGACTGTCTCCGTGGCGCGATTGGCTAGCGCGATCGGCTGTTAACCGAAAGGTTGGAGGTTCGAGCCCACGCGGTGGTGGTGCGGCGCTTTTTTTCTTTGGGCTGATAGCTTTGAAATTATGTTCTGATGGGGGTGAGAGTGGAGCAGGACTGTCTCCTTCGCGCAATTGGCTAGCGCGATCTGCTGTTAACCAAAAATTGGAGGTTTGAGCACACCCGGTGGTGGTGCGGCGCTTTTTTTTCTTTGGGCTGATAGCTTTGAAGATATGTTCTGATGGTGGTGAGTGTGGAGAAGGACTGTCTCCGTGGCGCAATTGGCTAGCGTGATTGGCTGTTAACCGAAAGGTTCGAGTTTCGAGCCCACCCGGTGGTGGTGCGGAGCTTTTTTTTCTTTGGGCTGATAGCTTTGAAGATATGTTCTGATGGTGGTGAGAGTGGAGCAGGACTGTCACCGTGGCGCAATTGGCTAGCGCGATCGGCTGTTAACCGAAAGGTTAGAGTTTCGAGCCCTACCGGGAGTGGTGTGTTGCTTTTTTTTGCTCTGATAGCTTTGAAGATATGTTCTGATGGTGGTGGAAGTGGGGCACGACTGTCTCCGTGGCGCAATTGGCTAGCGCGATCGGCTGTTAACCGAAAGGTTGGAGGTTCGAGCCCACCCGGTGGTGGTGCGGCGTTTTTTTTCTTTGGGCTGATAGCTCTGAAGAAATGTTCTGACGGTGGTGAGAGTGGAGCACGGCTGTCTCCGTGGCGCAATTGGCTAGCGCGATCGGCTGTTAACCGAAAGGTTGGAGTTTCGAACCCACCCGATGGTGGTGCGGCGCTTTTTTTTCTTTGGGCTGATAGCTATAAGATATGTTCTGATGGTGGTGAGAGTGGAGCAGGACTGTCTCCTTGGCGCAATTGGCTAGCGCGATCGGCTGTTAACCGAAAAGTTTGAGGTTCGAGCCCAACCGGTGGTGGTGCGGCGCTTTTTTTTCTTTGGGCTGATAGCTTTGAAGATATGTTCTGATCGTGGTGAGAGTGGAGCATGACTGTCTCCGTGGCGCAATTGGCTAGCGCGATCGGCTGTTAACCGAAAAGTTGGAGGTTCGAGCCCACCCGGTAGTGGTGCGGCGCTTTTTTCCCTTTGGGGTGATAGCTCTGAAGTAATGTTCTGACGGTGGTGAGAGTGGAGCACGACTGTCTCCGTGGCGCAATTGGCTAGCGCGATCGCCTGTTAACCGAAAGGTTGGAGTTTCGAGCCCACCCGGTGGTGGTGCGGCGCTTTTTTTTCTTTGGGCTGATAGCTTTGAAGATATGTTCTGATGGTGGTGAGAGTGAAGCAGGACTGTCTCCGTGGCGCCATTGGCTAGCGCGATCGGCTGTTAACCGAAAAATTGAAGGTTCGAGCCCACCCGGTGGTGGTGCGGCGCTTTTTTTTCTTTGGGCTGATAGCTTTGAAGATACGTTCTGATGGTGGTGAGAGTGGAGCAGGACTGTCTCCGTGGCGCAATTGGCTAGCACGATCGGCGGTTAACCGAAAGGTTGGAGGTTCGAGCCCACCCGGTGGTGGTGCGGCGCTTTTTTTTCTTTGCGCTAATAGCTTTGAAGATATGTTGTGATGGTGGTGAGAGTGGAGCAGGACTGTCTCCGTGGCGCAATTGGCTAGCGCGATCGGCTGTTAACCGAAAAGTTGGAGTTTCGAGCCGACGCGGTGGTGGTGCGGCGCTTTTTTTCTTTGGGCTGATAGCTTTGAAATTATGTTCTGATGGTGGTGAGAGTGGAGCAGGACTGTCTCCTTGGCGCAATTGGCTAGCGCGATCGGCTGTTAACCGAAAGGTTGGAGTTTTGAGCCCACCCGGTGGTGGTGCGGAGCTTTTTTTCTTTGGGCTGATAGCTTTGAAGATATGTTCTGATGGTGGTGAGAGTGGAGCAGGACTGTCACCGTGGCGCAATTGGCTAGCGCGATCGGCTGTTAACCGAAAGGTTAGAGTTTCGAGCCCTCCCGGGAGTGGTGTGTTGCTTTTTTCATTGCTCTGATAGCTTTGAAGATATGTTCTGATGGTGGTGAAAGTGGGGCACGACTGTCTCCGCGGCGCAATTGGCTAGCACGATCGGCTTTTAACCGAAAGATTGGAGGTTCGAGCCCACCCGATGGTGGTGCGGCGTTTTTTTCTTTGCCCTGATAGCTCTGAAGAAATGTTCTGACGGTGGTGAGAGTGGAGCACGGCTGTATCCGTGGCGCAAATGGCGAGCGCGATCGGCTGTTAACCGAAAGGTTGGAGTTTCGAGCCCACCCGGTGGTGGTGCGGCGCTTTTGTTTTCTTTGCGCTAATAGCTTTGAAGATATGTTGTGATGGTGGTGAGAGTGGAGCAGGACTGTCTCCGTGGCGCAATTGGCTAGCGCGCTCGTCTGTTAACCGATAGGTTGGAGTTCGAGCCCTCCCGGGAGTGGTGTGTTGCTTTTTTCTTTGCGCTGATAGCTTTGAAGATATGTTCTGATGGTGGTGAGAGTGAAGCACGATTGTCTCCGTGGCGCAATTGGCTAGCGCGATCGGCTGTTAACCGAAAAATTGGAGGTTCGAGCCCACGCGGAGGTGGTGCGGCGCCTTTTTTTTCTTTGGGCTGATAGCTTTGAAGTTATGTTCTGATGGTGGTGAGAGTGGAAGAGGACTGTCTCCGTGGCGCAATTGGCTAGCGCGATCGGCTGTTAACCGAAAAATTGGAGGTTCGAGCCCACCCGGTGGTGGTGCGGCGCTTTTTTTTCTTTGGGCTGATAGCTTTGAAGATATGTTCTGATGGTGGTGTGTGTGGAGCAGGACTGTCTCCGTGGCGCAATTGGCTTGCGTGATCGGCTGTTAACCGAAAGGTTGGAGTTTCGAGCCCACCCGGTGGGGGTGCGGCGCTTTTTTTTCTTTGGGCTGATAGCTTTGAAGATATGTTCTAATGGTGGTGAAAGTGGAGCAGGACTGTCTCCGTGGCGCAATTGGCTAGCTCGATCGGCGCTTAACTGAAAGGTTGGAGGTTCGAGTCCACGCGGTGGTGGTGCGGCGCTTTTTTTCCTTTAGGCTGATAGCTTTTAAGATATGTCTGATGGTGATGAGAGTGGAGCACGACGGTCTTCGTGGCGCGATTGGCTAGCGCGATCGGCTGTTAACCGATATGTTGGAGGTTTGAGTCCACCCGGTTGTGGTGCGGCGCTTTTTTTTCTTTAGGCTGATAGGTTTCAAGATATGTTCTGATGGTGGTGAGAGTGGAGCACGCCTGTCTCCGTGGCGCAATTGGCTAGCGCGATCGGCTGTTAACCGAAAGGTTGGAGGTTCGAGCCAACGCGGTGGTGGTGCGGCGCTTTTTTTCTTTGGGCTGATAGCTTTGAAATTATGTTTTGATGGTGGTGAGAGTGGAGCAGGACTGTCTCCTTGGCGCAATTGGCTAGCGCGATCGGCTGTTAACCGAAAAGTTGGAGGTTCGAGCCAGACTGGTGGTGGTGCGGCGCTTTTTTTTCTTTGGGCTGATAGCTTTGAAGATATGTTCTGATCGTGGTGAGAGTGGAGCATGACTGTCTCCGTGGCGCAATTGGCTAGCAAGATCGGCTGTTAACTGAAAAGTTGGAAGTTCGAGCCCTCCAGGGAGTGGTGTGTTGCTTTTCATTCTTTGGGCTGATAGCTTTGAAGATATGTTCTGATGGTGGTGAGAGTGGAGAAGGACTGTCTCCGTGGCGCAATTGGTTAGCGCGATCGGCTGTTAACCGAAAAGTTGGAGGTTCGAGCCCACCCGGTGGTGGTGCGGCGCTTTTTTCCCTTTGGGGTGATAGCTCTGAAGAAATGTTCTGACGGTGGTGAGAGTGGAGCACGACTGTCTCCGTGGCGCCATTGGCTAGCGCGATCGCCTGTTAACCGAAAGGTTGGAGTTTCGAGCCCACCCGGTGGTGGTGCGGCGGTTTTTTTTTTCTTTGGGCTGATAGCTTTGAAGATATGTTCTGATGGTTTTGGGAGTGGAGCAGGACTGTCTCCGTGGCACAATTGGCTAGCGCGATCGGCTGTTAACCGAAAAATTGGAGGTTCGAGCCCAGCCAGTGGTGGTGCGGCGCTTTTTTTTCTTTGGGCTGATAGCTTTGAAGATATGTTCTGATGGTGGTGAGAATGGAGGAGGACTGTCTCCGTGGCGCAATTGGCTAGCGCGAGCGGCTGTTAACCGAAAGGTTGGAAGTTCGAGCCCTCCCGGGAGTGGTGTGTTGCTTTTTATTCTTTGGGCTGATAGCTTTGAATATATGTTCTGATGGTGGTGAGACTGGAGCACGACTGTCTTCGTGGCGCAATTAGCTAGCGCGATCAGCTGTTAACCGAAATGTTGGAGGTTCGAGCCCACCCGGTGGTGGTGCGGCGCTTTTTTTTCTTTAGGCTGATAGCTTTTAAGATATGTTCTGATGGTTGTGAGAGTGGAGCACGACTGTCTCCGTGGCGCAACGGGCTAGCGCGATCGGCTGTTAACTGAAAGGTTAGAAGTTCGAGCCCTCCAGGGAGTGGTGTGTTGCTTTTCATTCTTTGGGCTGATAGCTTTGAAGATATGTTCTGATGGTGGTGAGAGTGGAGAAGGACTGTCTCCGTGGCACAATTGGTTAGCGTGATCGGCTGTTAACCGAACAGTTGGAGGTTCGAGCCCACCCGGTAGTGGTGCGGCGCTTTTTTCCCTTTGGGGTGATAGCTCTGAAGTAATGTTCTGACGGTGGTGAGAGTGGAGCACGACTGTCTCCGTGGCGCAATTGGCTAGCGCGATCGCCTGTTAACCGAAAGGTTAGAGTTTCGAGCCCACCCGGTGGTGGTGCGGAACTTTTTTTTCTTTGGGCTGATAGCTTTGAAGATATGTTCTGATGGTGGTGAGAGTGAAGCAGGACTGTCTCCGTGGCGCCATTGGCTAGCGAGATCGGCTGTTAACCGAAAAGTTGAAGGTTCGAGCCCACCCAGTGGTGGTGCGGCGATTTTTTTTCTTTGGGCTGATAGCTTTGAAGATATGTTCTGATGGTGGTGAGAGTGGAGAAGGACTGTCTCCTTGGCGCAATTGGCTAGCGCGATCGGCTGTTAACCGAAAGGTTGGAGTTTCGAGCCCACCCGGTAGTGGTGCGGAGCTTTTTTTCTTTGGGCTGATAGCTTTGAAGATATGTTCTGATGGTGGTGAGAGTGGAGCAGGACTGTCACCGTGGCGCAATTGGCTAGCGCGATCGGCTGTTAACCGAAAGGTTAGAGTTTCGAGCCCTCCCGGGAGTGGTGTGTTGCTTTTTTCTTTGCTCTGATAGCTTTGAAGATATGTTCTGATGGTGGTGAGAGTGGAGCACGGCTGTATCCGTGGCGCAAATGGCGAGCGCCATCGGCTGTTAACCGAAAGGTTGGAGTTTCGAGCCCACCCGGTGGTGGTGCGGCGCTTTTGTTTTCTTTGCGCTAATAGCTTTGAAGATATGTTGTGATGGTGGTGAGAGTGGAGCAGGACTGTCTCCGTGGCGCAATTGGCTAGCGCGCTCGTCTGTTAACCGATAGGTTGGAGTTTCGAGCCCTCCCGGGAGTGGTGTGTTGCTTTTTTCTTTGCGCTGATAGCTTTGAAGATATGTTCTGATGGTGGTGAGAGTGAAGCACGACTGTCTCCGTGGCGCAATTGGCTAGCGCGATCGGCTGTTAACCGAAAGGTTGGAGGTTCGAGCCCACGCGGTGGTGGTGCGGCACTTTTTTTTCTTTGGGCTGATAGCTTTGAAATTATGTTCTGATGGTGGTGAGAGTGGAGCAGGACTGTCTCCGTGGCGCAATTGGCTAGCGCGATCGGCTGTTAACCAAAAAATTGGAGGTTCGAGCCCACCCGGTGGTGGTGCGGCGCTTTTTTTTCTTTGGGCTGATAGCTTTGAAGATATGTTCTGATGGTGGTGTGTGTGGAGCAGGACTGTCTCCGTGGCGCAATTGGCTTGCGTGATCGGCTGTTAACCGAAAGGTTGGAGTTTCAAGCCCACCCGGTGGGGGTGCGGCGCTTTTTTTTCTTTGGGCTGATAGCTTTGAAGATATGTTCTAATGGTGGTGAAAGTGGAGCAGGACTGTCTCCGTGGCGCAATTGGCTAGCTCGATCGGCTGTTAACTGAAAGCTTGGAGGTTCGAGTCCACGCGGTGGTGGTGCGGCGCTTTTTTTCCTTTAGGCTGATAGCTTTTAAGATATGTCTGATGGTGATGAGAGTGGAGCACGACCGTCTTCGTGGCGCGATTGGCTAGCGCGATCAGCTGTTAACCGATATGTTGGAGGTTTGAGTCCACCCGGTTGTGGTGCGGCGCTTTTTTTTTCTTTAGGCTGATAGGTTTCAAGATATGTTCTGATGGTGGTGAGAGTGGAGCACGACTGTCTCCGTGGCGCAATTGGCTAGCGCGATCGGCTGTTAACCGAAAAGTTGGAGGTTCGAGCCTACCCGGTGGTGGTGCGGCGCTTTTTTTTCTTTGGGCTGTTAGCTTTGAAGATATGTTCTGATAGTGGTGAGAGTGGAGCAGGGCTGTCTCCGTGGCGCAATTGGCTAGCGCGATCGGCTGTTAACTGAAAGGTTGGAGGTTTGAGCCCTCCCGGGAGTGGTGTGTTGCTTTTCATTCTTTGGGCTGATAGCTTTGAAGATATGTTCTGATGGTGGTGAGAGTGGAGCACGACTGTCTCCGTGGCGCAATTGGCTAGCGCGATCGCCTGTTAACCGAAAGGTTGGAGTTTCGAGCCCACCCGGTGGTGGTGCGGCGCTTTTTTTTCTTTGGGCTGATAGCTTTGAAGATATGTTCTGATGGTGGTGAGAGTGAAGCAGGACTGTCTCCGTGGCGCCATTGGCTAGCGCGATCGGCTGTTAACCGAAAAATTGAACGTTCGAGCCCACCCGGTGGTGGTGCGGCGCTTTTTTTTCTTTGGGCTGATAGCTTTGAAGATACGTTCTGATGGTGGTTAGAGTGGAGCAGGACTGTCTCTGTGGCGCAATTGGCTAGCGCGATCGGCTGTTAACCGAAAGGTTGGAGGTTCGAGCCCACCCGGTGGTGGTGCGGCGCTTTTTTTTCTTTGCGCTACTAGCTTTGAAGATATGTTGTGATGGTGGTGAGAGTGGAGCATGACTGTCTCCGTGGCGCAATTGGCTAGCGCGATCGGCTGTTAACCGAAAAGTTGAAGGTTCGAGCCCACCCAGTGGTGGTGCGGCGATTTTTTTTCTTTGGGCTGATAGCTTTGAAGATATGTTCTGATGGTGGTGAGAGTGGAGCAGGACTATCTCCGTGGCGCAATTGGCTAGCGCGATCGGCTGTTAACCGAAAAGTTGGAGTTTCGAGCCGACGCGGTGGTGGTGCGGCGCTTTTTTTCTTTGGGCTGATAGCTTTGAAATTATGTTCTGATGGTGGTGAGAGTGGAGCAGGACTGTCTCCTTGGCGCAATTGGCTAGCGCGATCGGCTGTTAACCGAAAGGTTGGAGTTTCGAGCCCACCCGGTGGTGGTGTGGAGCTTTTTTTCTTTGGGCTGATAGCTTTGAAGATATGTTCTGATGGTGGTGAGAGTGGAGCAGGACTGTCACCGTGGCGCAATTGGCTAGCGCGATCGGCTGTTAACCGAAAGGTTAGAGTTTCGAGCCCTCCCGGGAGTGGTGTGTTGCTTTTTTTCTTTGCTCTGATAGCTTTGAAGATATGTTCTGATGGTGGTGAAAGTGGGGCACGACTGTCTCCGCGGCGCAATTGGCTAGCGCGATCGGTTGTTAACCGAAAGGTTGGAGGTTCGAGCCCACCCGATGGTGGTGCAGCGTTTTTTTCTTTGCCCTGATAGCTCTGAAGAAATGTTCTGACGGTGGTGAGAGTGGAGCACGGCTGTATCCGTGGCGCAAATGGCGAGCGCGATCGGCTGTTAACCGAAAGGTTGGAGTTTCGAGCCCACCCGGTGGTTGTGCGGCGCTTTTGTTTTCTTTGCGCTAATAGCTTTGAAGATATGTTGTGATGGTGGTGAGAGTGGAGCAGGACTGTCTCCGTGGCGCAATTGGCTAGCGCGCTCGTCTGTTAACCGATAGGTTGGAGTTCGAGCCCTCCCGGGAGTGGTGTGTTGCTTTTTTCTTTGCGCTGATAGCTTTGAAGATATGTTCTGATGGTGGTGAGAGTGAAGCACGACTGTCTCCGTGGCGCAATTGGCTAGCGCGATCGGCTGTTAACCGAAAGGTTGGAGGTTCGAGCCCACGCGGTGGTGGTGCGGCGCTTTTTTTTCTTTGGGCTGATAGCTTTGAAGTTATGTTCTGATGGTGGTGAGAGTGGAGCAGGACTGTCTCCGTGGCGCAATTGGCTAGCGCGATCGGCTGTTAACCAAAAAATTGGTGGTTCGAGCCCACCCGGTGGTGGTGCGGCGCTTTTTTTTCTTTGGGCTGATAGCTCTGAAGATATGTTCTGATGGTGGTGTGTGTGGAGCAGGACTGTCTCCGTGGCGCAATTGGCTTGCGTGATCGGCTGTTAACCGAAAGGTTGGAGTTTCGA
Source organism: Rhipicephalus microplus (assembly GCF_043290135.1). Classification (NCBI taxonomy): domain Eukaryota; kingdom Metazoa; phylum Arthropoda; class Arachnida; order Ixodida; family Ixodidae; genus Rhipicephalus; species Rhipicephalus microplus. The sequence goes on along the minus strand of NW_027464657.1, from coordinate 1,065,177 downwards.
GCCCACCCGGTGGGGGTGCGGCGCTTTTTTTTCTTTGGGCTGATAGCTTTGAAGATATGTTCTAATGGTGGTGAAAGTGGAGCAGGACTGTCTCCGTGGCGCAATTGGCTAGCTCGATCGGCTGTTAACTGAAAGGTTGGAGGTTCGAGTCCACGCGGTGGTGGTGCGGCGCTTTTTTTCCTTTAGGCTGATAGCTTTTAAGATATGTCTGATGGTGATGAGAGTGGAGCACGACTGTCTTCGTGGCGCGATTGGCTAGCGTGATCAGCTGTTAACCGATATGTTGGAGGTTTGAGTCCACCCGGTTGTGGTGCGGCGCTTTTTTTTCTTTAGGCTGATAGGTTTCAAGATATGTTCTGATGGTGGTGAGAGTGGAGCACGACTGTCTCCGTGGCGCAATTGGCTAGCGCGATCGGCTGTTAACCGAAAGGTTGGAGGTTCGAGCCAACGCGGTGGTGGTGCGGCGCTTTTTTTCTTTGGGCTGATAGCTTTGAAATTATGTTTTGATGGTGGTGAGAGTGGAGCAGGACTGTCTCCTTGGCGCAATTGGCTAGCGCGATCGGCTGTTAACCGAAAAGTTGGAGGTTCGAGCCAGACTGGTGGTGGTGCGGCGCTTTTTTTTCTTTGGGCTGATAGCTTTGAAGATATGTTCTGATCGTGGTGAGAGTGGAGCATGACTGTCTCCGTGGCGCAATTGGCTAGCGCGATCGGCTGTTAACTGAAAAGTTGGAAGTTCGAGCCCTCCAGGTAGTGGTGTGTTGCTTTTCATTCTTTGGGCTGATAGCTTTGAAGATATGTTCTGATGGTGGTGAGAGTGGAGGACTGTCTCCGTGGCGCAATTGGTTAGCGCGATCGGCTGTTAACCGAAAAGTTGGAGGTTCGAGCCCACCCGGTGGAGGTGCGGCGCTTTTTTCCCTTTGGGGTGATAGCTCTGAAGAAATGTTCTGACGGTGGTGAGAGTGGAGCACGACTGTCTCCGTGGCGCTATTGGCTAGCGCGATCGCCCGTTAACCGAAAGGTTGGAGTTTCGAGCCCACCCGGTGGTGGTGCGGCGGTTTTTTTTTCTTTGGGCTGATAGCTTTGAAGATATGTTCTGATGGTTGTGGGAGTGGAGCAGGACTGTCTCCGTGGCACAATTGGCTAGCGCGATCGGCTGTTAACCGAAAAGTTGGAGTTTCGAGCCCACCCGGTGGTGGTGTGGCGCTTTTTTTTCTTTCGGCTGATAGCTTTGAAGATATATTCTGATTGTGGTGAGAGTGGAGCAGGTTTGTCTCCGTGGCGCAATTGGCTAGCGCGATCGGCTGTTAACCGAAAAATTGGAGGTTCGAGCCCAGCCAGTGGTGGTGCGGCGCTTTTTTTTCTTTGGGCTGATAGCTTTGAAGATATGTTCTGATGGTGGTGAGAATGGAGGAGGACTGTCTCCGTGGCGCAATTGGCTAGCGCGAGCGGCTGTTAACGGAAAGGTTGGAAGTTCGAGCCCTCCCGGGAGTGGTGTGTTGCTTTTTATTCTTTGGGCTGATAGCTTTGAATATATGTTCTGATGGTGGTGAGACTGGAGCACGACTCTCTTCGTGGCGCAATTGGCTAGCGCGATCAGCTGTTAACCGAAATGTTGGAGGTTCGAGCCCACCCGGTGGTGGTGCGGCGCTTTTTTTTCTTTAGGCTGATAGCTTTTAGGATATGTTCTGATGGTTGTGAGAGTGGAGCACGACTGTCTCCGTGGCGCAACGGGCTAGCGCGATCGGCTGTTAACTGAAAGGTTGGAAGTTCGAGCCCTCCAGGGAGTGGTGTGTTGTTTTTCATTCTTTGGGCTGATAGCTTTGAAGATATGTTCTGATGGTGGTGAGAGTGGAGAAGGACTGTCTCCGTGGCGCAATTGGTTAGCGTGATCGGCTGTTAACCGAACAGTTGGAGGTTCGAGCCCACCCGGTAGTGGTGCGGCGCTTTTTTCCCTTTGGGGTGATAGCTCTGAAGTAATGTTCTGACGGTGGTGAGAGTGGAGCACGACTGTCTCCGTGGCGCAATTGGCTAGCGCGATCGCCTGTTAACCGAAAGGTTGGAGTTTCGAGCCCACCCGGTGGTGGTGCGGCGCTTTTTTTTCTTTGGGCTGATAGCTTTGAAGATATGTTCTGATGGTGGTGAGAGTGAAGCAGGACTGTCTCCGTGGCGCCATTGGCTAGCGCGATCGGCTGTTAACCGAAAAATTGAAGGTTCGAGCCCACCCGGTGGTGGTGCGGCGCTTTTTTTTCTTTGGGCTGATAGCTTTGAAGATACGTTCTAATGGTGGTGAGAGTGGAGCAGGACTGTCTCCGTGGCGCAATTGGCTAGCGCGATCGGCTGTTAACCGAAAGGGTGGAGGTTCGAGCCCACCCGGCGGTGGTGCGGCGCTTTTTTTTCTTTGCGCTAATAGCTTTGAAGATATGTTGTGATGGTGGTGAGAGTGGAGCATGACTGTCTCCGTGGCGCAATTGGCTAGCGCGATCGGCTGTTAACCGAAAAGTTGAAGGTTCGAGCCCACCCAGTGGTGGTGCGGCGATTTTTTTTCTTTGGGCTGATAGCTTTGAAGATATGTTCTGATGGTGGTGAGAGTGGAGCAGGACTGTCTCCGTCGCGCAATTGGCTAGCGCGATCGGCTGTTAACCGAAAGGTTAGAGTTTCGAGCCCTCCCGGGAGTGGTGTGTTGCTTTTTTCTTTGCTCTGATAGCTTTGAAGATATGTTCTGATGGTGGTGAAAGTGGGGCACGACTGTCTCCGCGGCGCAATTGACTAGCGCGATCGGCTGTTAACCGAAAGCTGGGAGGTTCGAGCCCACCCGATGGTGGTGCGGCGTTTTTTTTCTTTGCGCTGATAGCTCTGAAGAAATGTTCTGACGGTGGTGAGAGTGGAGCACGGCTGTATCCGTGGCGCAAATGGCGAGCGCGATCGGCTGTTAACCGAAAGGTTGGAGTTTCGAGCCCACCCGGTGGTGGTGCGGCGCTTTTGTTTTCTTTGCGCTAATAGCTTTGAAGATATGTTGTGATGGTGGTGAGAGTGGAGCAGGACTGTCTCCGTGGCGCAATTGGCTAGCGCGCTCGTCTGTTAACCGATAGGTTGGAGTTTCGAGCCCTCCCAGGAGTGGTGTGTTGCTTTTTTCTTTGCGCTGATAGCTTTGAAGATATGTTCTGATGGTGGTGAGACTGGAGCACGACTGTCTTCGTGGCGCAATTGGCTAGCGCGATCAGCTGTTAACCGAAATGTTGGAGGTTCGAGCCCACCCGGTGGTGGTGCGGCGTTTTTTTATTTGCCCTGATAGCTCTGAAGAAATGTTCTGACGGTGGTGAGAGTGGAGCACGGCTGTATCCGTGGCGCAAATGGCGAGCGCGATCGGCTGTTAACCGAAAGGTTGGAGTTTCGAGCCCACCCGGTGGTTGTGCGGCGCTTTTGTTTTCTTTGCGCTAATAGCTTTGAAGATATGTTGTGATGGTGGTGAGAGTGGAGCAGGACTGTCTCCGTGGCGCAATTGGCTAGCGCGCTCGTCTGTTAACCGATAGGTTGGAGTTCGAGCCCTCCCGGGAGTGGTGTGTTGCTTTTTTCTTTGCGCTGATAGCTTTGAAGATATGTTCTGATGGTGGTGAGACTGGAGCACGACTGTCTTCGTGGCGCATTTGGCTAGCGCGATCAGCTGTTAACCGAAATGTTGGAGGTTCGAGCCCACCCGGTGGTGGTGCGGCGCTTTTTTTTCTTTAGGCTGATAGCTTTTAAGATATGTTCTGATGGTTGTGAGAGTGGAGCACGACTGTCTCCGTGGCGCAATTGGCTAGCTCGATCGGCTGTTAACTGAAAGGTTGGAGGTTCGAGTCCGCGCGGTGGTGGTGCGGCGCTTTTTTCCTTTAGGCTGATAGCTTTTAAGATATGTCTGATGGTGATGAGAGTGGAGCACGACTGTCTTCGTGGCGCGATTGGCTAGCGCGATCAGCTGTTAACCGATATGTTGGAGGTTTGAGTCCACCCGGTTGTGGTGCGGCGCTTTTTTTTCTTTAGGCTGATAGGTTTCAAGATATGTTCTGATGGTGGTGAGAGTGGAGCACGACTGTCTCCGTGGCGCAATTGGCTAGCGCGATCGGCTGTTAACCGAAAAGTTGGAGGTTCGAGCCTACCCGGTGGCGGTGCGGCGCTTTTTCTTTCTTTGGGCTGATAGCTTTGAAGATATGTTCTGATAGTGGTGAGAGTGGAGCAGGGCTGTCTCCGTGGCGCAATTGGCTAGCGCGATCGGCTGTTAACTGAAAGGTTGGAGGTTTGAGCCCTCCCGGGAGTGGTGTGTTGCTTTTCATTCTTTGGGCTGATAGCTTTGAAGATATGTTCTGATGGTTTTGGGAGTGGAGCAGGACTGTCTCCGTGGCACAATTGGCTAGCGCGATCGGCTGTTAACCGAAAAATTGGAGGTTCGAGCCCAGCCATTGGTGGTGCGGCGCTTTTTTTTCTTTGGGCTGATAGCTTTGAAGATATGTTCTGATGGTGGTGAGAATGGAGGAGGACTGTCTTCGTGGCGCAATTAGCTAGCGCGATCAGCTGTTAACCGAAATGTTGGAGGTTCGAGCCCACCCGGTGGTGGTGCGGCGCTTTTTTTTTCTTTAGGCTGATAGCTTTTAAGATATGTTCTGATGGTTGTGAGAGTGGACACGACTGTCTCCGTGGCGCAACGGGCTAGCGCGATCGGCTGTTAACTGAAAGGTTAGAAGTTCGAGCCCTCCAGGGAGTGGTGTGTTGCTTTTCATTCTTTGGGCTGATAGCTTTGAAGATATGTTCTGATGGTGGTGAGAGTGGAGAAGGACTGTCTCCGTGGCGCAATTGGTTAGCGTGATCGGCTGTTAACCGAACAGTTGGAGGTTCGAGTCCACCCGGTAGTGGTGCGGCGCTTTTTTCCCTTTGGGGTGATAGCTCTGAAGTAATGTTCTGATGGTGGTGAGAGTGGAGCAGGACTGTCTCCGTGGCGCAATCGGCTAGCGCGATCGGCTGTTAACCGAAAAGTTGGAGTTTCGAGCCGACGCGGTGGTGGTGCGGCGCTTTTTTTCTTTGGGCTGATAGCTTTGAAATTATGTTCTGATGGTGGTGAGAGTGGAGCAGGGCTGTCTCCTTGGCGCAATTGGCTAGCGCGATCGGCTGTTAACCGAAAGGTTGGAGTTTCGAGCCCACCCGGTGGTGGTGCGGAGCTTTTTTTCTTTGGGCTGGTAGCTTTGAAGATATGTTTTGATGGTGGTGAGAGTGGAGCAGGACTGTCACCGTGGCGCAATTGGCTAGCGCGATCGGCTGTTAACCGAAAGGTTAGAGTTTCGAGCCCTCCCGGGAGTGGTGTGTTGCTTTTTTCTTTGCTCTGATAGCTTTGAAGATATGTTCTGATGGTGGTGAAAGTGGGGCACGACTGTCTCCGCGGCGCAATTGGCTAGCGCGATCGGCTGTTAACCGAAAGCTGGGAGGTTCGAGCCCACCCGATGGTGGTGTGGCGTTTTTTTTCTTTGCGCTGATAGCTCTGAAGAAATGTTCTGACGGTGGTGAGAGTGGAGCACGGCTGTATCCGTGGCGCAAATGGCGAGCGCGATCGGCTGTTAACCGAAAGGTTGGAGTTTCGAGCCCACCCGGTGGTGGTGCGGCGCTTTTGTTTTCTTTGCGCTAATAGCTTTGAAGATATGTTGTGATGGTGGTGAGAGTGAAGCACGACTGTCTCCGTGGCGCAATTGGCTAGCGCGGTCGGCTGTTAACCGAAAGGTTGGAGGTTCGAGCCCACGCGGTGGTGGTGCGGCGCTTTTTTTTCTTTGGGCTGATAGCTTTGAAATTATGTTCTGATGGTGGTGAGAGTGGAGCAGGACTGTCTCCGTGGCGCAATTGGCTAGCGCGATCGGCTGTTAACCAAAAAATTGGAGGTTCGAGCCCACCCGGTGGTGGTGCGGCGCTTTTTTTTCTTTGGGCTGATAGCTTTGAAGATATGTTCTGATGGTGGTGTGTGTGGAGCAGGACTGTCTCCGTGGCGCAATTGGCTTGCGTGATCGGCTGTTAACCGAAAGGTTGGAGTTTCAAGCCCACCCGGTGGGGGTGCGGCGCTTTTTTTTCTTTAGGCTGATAGCTTTTAAGATATGTTCTGATGGTTGTGAGAGTGGAGCACGACTGTCTCCGTGGCGCAATTGGCTAGCTCGATCGGCTGTTAACTGAAAGGTTGGAGGTTCGAGTCCGCGCGGTGGTGGTGCGGCGCTTTTTTCCTTTAGGCTGATAGCTTTTAAGATATGTCTGATGGTGATGAGAGTGGAGCACGACTGTCTTCGTGGCGCGATTGGCTAGCGCGATCAGCTGTTAACCGATATGTTGGAGGTTTGAGTCCACCCGGTTGTGGTGCGGCGCTTTTTTTTCTTTAGGCTGATAGGTTTCAAGATATGTTCTGATGGTGGTGAGAGTGGAGCACGACTGTCTCCGTGGCGCAATTGGCTAGCGCGATCGGCTGTTAACCGAAAAGTTGGAGGTTCGAGCCTACCCGGTGGCGGTGCGGCGCTTTTTCTTTCTTTGGGCTGATAGCTTTGAAGATATGTTCTGATAGTGGTGAGAGTGGAGCAGGGCTGTCTCCGTGGCGCAATTGGCTAGCGCGATCGGCTGTTAACTGAAAGGTTGGAGGTTTGAGCCCTCCCGGGAGTGGTGTGTTGCTTTTCATTCTTTGGGCTGATAGCTTTGAAGATATGTTCTGATGGTTTTGGGAGTGGAGCAGGACTGTCTCCGTGGCACAATTGGCTAGCGCGATCGGCTGTTAACCGAAAAATTGGAGGTTCGAGCCCAGCCATTGGTGGTGCGGCGCTTTTTTTTCTTTGGGCTGATAGCTTTGAAGATATGTTCTGATGGTGGTGAGAATGGAGGAGGACTGTCTTCGTGGCGCAATTAGCTAGCGCGATCAGCTGTTAACCGAAATGTTGGAGGTTCGAGCCCACCCGGTGGTGGTGCGGCGCTTTTTTTTTCTTTAGGCTGATAGCTTTTAAGATATGTTCTGATGGTTGTGAGAGTGGACACGACTGTCTCCGTGGCGCAACGGGCTAGCGCGATCGGCTGTTAACTGAAAGGTTAGAAGTTCGAGCCCTCCAGGGAGTGGTGTGTTGCTTTTCATTCTTTGGGCTGATAGCTTTGAAGATATGTTCTGATGGTGGTGAGAGTGGAGAAGGACTGTCTCCGTGGCGCAATTGGTTAGCGTGATCGGCTGTTAACCGAACAGTTGGAGGTTCGAGTCCACCCGGTAGTGGTGCGGCGCTTTTTTCCCTTTGGGGTGATAGCTCTGAAGTAATGTTCTGATGGTGGTGAGAGTGGAGCAGGACTGTCTCCGTGGCGCAATCGGCTAGCGCGATCGGCTGTTAACCGAAAAGTTGGAGTTTCGAGCCGACGCGGTGGTGGTGCGGCGCTTTTTTTCTTTGGGCTGATAGCTTTGAAATTATGTTCTGATGGTGGTGAGAGTGGAGCAGGGCTGTCTCCTTGGCGCAATTGGCTAGCGCGATCGGCTGTTAACCGAAAGGTTGGAGTTTCGAGCCCACCCGGTGGTGGTGCGGAGCTTTTTTTCTTTGGGCTGGTAGCTTTGAAGATATGTTTTGATGGTGGTGAGAGTGGAGCAGGACTGTCACCGTGGCGCAATTGGCTAGCGCGATCGGCTGTTAACCGAAAGGTTAGAGTTTCGAGCCCTCCCGGGAGTGGTGTGTTGCTTTTTTCTTTGCTCTGATAGCTTTGAAGATATGTTCTGATGGTGGTGAAAGTGGGGCACGACTGTCTCCGCGGCGCAATTGGCTAGCGCGATCGGCTGTTAACCGAAAGCTGGGAGGTTCGAGCCCACCCGATGGTGGTGTGGCGTTTTTTTTCTTTGCGCTGATAGCTCTGAAGAAATGTTCTGACGGTGGTGAGAGTGGAGCACGGCTGTATCCGTGGCGCAAATGGCGAGCGCGATCGGCTGTTAACCGAAAGGTTGGAGTTTCGAGCCCACCCGGTGGTGGTGCGGCGCTTTTGTTTTCTTTGCGCTAATAGCTTTGAAGATATGTTGTGATGGTGGTGAGAGTGAAGCACGACTGTCTCCGTGGCGCAATTGGCTAGCGCGGTCGGCTGTTAACCGAAAGGTTGGAGGTTCGAGCCCACGCGGTGGTGGTGCGGCGCTTTTTTTTCTTTGGGCTGATAGCTTTGAAATTATGTTCTGATGGTGGTGAGAGTGGAGCAGGACTGTCTCCGTGGCGCAATTGGCTAGCGCGATCGGCTGTTAACCAAAAAATTGGAGGTTCGAGCCCACCCGGTGGTGGTGCGGCGCTTTTTTTTCTTTGGGCTGATAGCTTTGAAGATATGTTCTGATGGTGGTGTGTGTGGAGCAGGACTGTCTCCGTGGCGCAATTGGCTTGCGTGATCGGCTGTTAACCGAAAGGTTGGAGTTTCAAGCCCACCCGGTGGGGGTGCGGCGCTTTTTTTTCTTTGGGCTGATAGCTTTGAAGATATGTTCTAATGGTGGTGAAAGTGGAGCAGGACTGTCTCCGTGGCGCAATTGGCTAGCTCGATCGGCTGTTAACTGAAAGGTTGAAGGTTCGAGTCCACGCGGTGGTGGTGCGGCGCTTTTTTTCCTTTAGGCTGATAGCTTTTAAGATATGTCTGATGGTGATGAGAGTGGAGCACGACTGTCTTCGTGGCGCGATTGGCTAGCGCGATCAGCTGTTAACCGATATGTTGGAGGTTTGAGTCCACCCGGTTGTGGTGCGGCGCTTTTTTTTTCTTTATGCTGATAGGTTTCAAGATATGTTCTGATGGTGGTCAGAGTGGAGCACGACTGTCTCCGTGGCGCAATTGGCTAGCGCGATCGGCTGTTAACCGAAAAGTTGGAGGTTCGAGCCTACCCGGTGGTGGTGCGGCGCTTTTTTTTCTTTGGGCTGTTAGCTTTGAAGATATGTTCTGATAGTGGTGAGAGTGGAGCAGGGCTGTCTCCGTGGCGCAATTGGCTAGCGCGATCGGCTGTTAACTGAAAGGTTGGAGGTTTGAGCCCTCCCGGGAGTGGTGTGTTGCTTTTCATTCTTTGGGCTGATAGCTTTGAAGATATGTTCTGATGGTGGTGAGAGTGGAGCACGACTCTCTTCGTGGCGCGATTGGATAGCGCGATCAGCTGTTAACCGAAATGTTGAAGGTTCGAGCCCACCCGGTGGTGGTGCGGCGCTTTTTTTTCTTTGGGCTGATAGCTCTGAAGTAATGTTCTGACGGTGGTGAGAGTGGAGCACGACTGTCTCCGTGGCGCAATTGGCTAGCGCGATCGCCTGTTAACCGAAAGGTTGGAGTTTCGAGCCCACCCGGTGGTGGTGCGGCGCTTTTTTTTCTTTGGGCTGATAGCTTTGAAGATATGTTCTGATGGTGGTGAGAGTGGACACGACTGTCTCCGTGGCGCAACGGGCTAGCGCGATCGGCTGTTAACTGAAAGGTTAGAAGTTCGAGCCCTCCAGGGAGTGGTGTGTTGCTTTTCATTCTTTGGGCTGATAGCTTTGAAGATATGTTCTGATGGTGGTGAGAGTGGAGAAGGACTGTCTCCGTGGCGCAATTGGTTAGCGTGATCGGCTGTTAACCGAACAGTTGGAGGTTCGAGCCCACCCGGTAGTGGTGCGGCGCTTTTTTCCCTTTGGGGTGATAGCTCTGAAGTAATGTTCTGATGGTGGTGAGAGTAGAGCAGGACTGTCTCCGTGGCGCAATCGGCTAGCGCGATCGGCTGTTAACCGAAAAGTTGGAGTTTCGAGCCGACGCGGTGGTGGTGCGGCGCTTTTTTTCTTTGAGCTGATAGCTTTGAAATTATGTTCTGATGGTGGTGAGAGTGGAGCAGGGCTGTCTCCTTGGCGCAATTGGCTAGCGCGATCGGCTGTTAACCGAAAGGTTGGAGTTTCGAGCCCACCCGGTGGTGGTGCGGAGCTTTTTTTCTTTGGGCTGATAGCTTTGAAGATATGTTCTGATGGTGGTGAGAGTGGAGCAGGACTGTCACCGTGGCGCAATTGGCTAGCGCGATCGGCTGTTAACCGAAAGGTTAGAGTTTCGAGCCCTCCCGGGAGTGGTGTGTTGCTTTTTTCTTTGCTCTGATAGCTTTGAAGATATGTTCTGATGGTGGTGAAAGTGGGGCACGACTGTCTCCGCGGCGCAATTGGCTAGCGCGATCGGCTGTTAACCGAAAGCTGGGAGGTTCGAGCCCACCCGATGGTGGTGCGGCGTTTTTTTTCTTTGCGCTGATAGCTCTGAAAAAATGTTCTGACGGTGGTGAGAGTGGAGCACGGCTGTATCCGTGGCGCAAATGGCGAGCGCGATCGGCTGTTAACCGAAAGGTTGGAGTTTCGAGCCCACCCGGTGGTGGTGCGGCGCTTTTGTTTTCTTTGCGCTAATAGCTTTGAAGATATGTTGTGATGGTGGTGAGAGTGAAGCACGACTGTCTCCGTGGCGCAATTGGCTAGCGCGATCGGCTGTTAACCGAAAGGTGGGAGGTTCGAGCCCACGCGGTGGTGGTGCGGCGCTTTTTATTCTTTGGGCTGATAGCTTTGAAATTATGTTCTGATGGTGGTGAGAGTGGAGAAGGACTGTCTCCGTGGCGCAATTGGCTAGCGCGATCGGCTGTTAACCAAAAAATTGGAGGTTCGAGCCCACCCGGTGGTGGTGCGGCGCTTTTTTTTCTTTGGGCTGATAGCTTTGAAGATATGTTCTGATGGTGGTGTGTGTGGAGCAGGACTGTCTCCGTGGCGCAATTGGCTTGCGTGATCGGCTGTTAACCGAAAGGTTGGAGTTTCAAGCCCACCCGGTGGGGGTGCGGCGCTTTTTTTTCTTTGGGCTGATAGCTTTGAAGATATGTTCTAATGGTGGTGAAAGTGGAGCAGGACTGTCTCCGTGGCGCAATTGGCTAGCTCGATCGGCTGTTAACTGAAAGGTTGGAGGTTCGAGTCCACGCGGTGGTGGTGCGGCGCTTTTTTTCCTTTAGGCTGATAGCTTTTAAGATATGTCTGATGGTGATGAGAGTGGAGCACGACTGTCTTCGTGGCGCGATTGGCTAGCGCGATCAGCTGTTAACCGATATGTTGGAGGTTTGAGTCCACCCGGTTGTGGTGCGGCGCTTTTTTTTTCTTTATGCTGATAGGTTTCAAGATATGTTCTGATGGTGGTGAGAGTGGAGCACGACTGTCTCCGTGGCGCAATTGGCTAGCGCGATCGGCTGTTAACCGAAAAGTTGGAGCTTCGAGCCTACCCGGTGGTGGTGCGGCGCTTTTTTTTCTTTGGGCTGTTAGCTTTGAAGATATGTTCTGATAGTGGTGAGAGTGGAGCAGGGCTGTCTCCGTGGCGCAATTGGCTAGCGCGATCGGCTGTTAACTGAAAGGTTGGAGGTTTGAGCCCTCCCGGGAGTGGTGTGTTGCTTTTCATTCTTTGGGCTGATAGCTTTGAAGATATGTTCTGATGGTGGTGAGAGTGGAGCACGACTCTCTTCGTGGCGCGATTGGCTAGCGCGATCAGCTGTTAACCGAAATGTTGAAGGTTCGAGCCCACCCGGTGGTGGTGCGGCGCTTTTTTTTCTTTGGGCTGATAGCTCTGAAGATATGTTGTGATGGTGGTGAGAGTGGAGCATGACTGTCTCCGTGGCGCAATTGGCTAGCGCGATCGGCTGTTAACCGAAAAGTTGAAGGTTCGAGCCCACCCAGTGGTGGTGCGGCGATTTTTTTTCTTTGGGCTGATAGCTTTGAAGATATGTTCTGATGGTGGTGAGAGTGGAGCAGGACTATCTCCGTGGCGCAATTGGCTAGCGCGATCATCTGTTAACCGAAAAGTTGGAGTTTCGAGCCGACGCGGTGGTGGTGCGGCGCTTTTTTTCTTTGGGCTGATAGCTTTGAAATTATGTTCTGATGGTGGTGAGAGTGGAGCAGGACTGTCTCCTTGGCGCAATTGGCTAGCGCGATCGGCTGTTAACCGAAAGGTTGAAGTTTCGAGCCCACCCGGTGGTGGTGCGGAGCTTTTTTTCTTTGGGCTGATAGCTTTGAAGATATGTTCTGATGGTGGTGAGAGTGGAGCAGGACTGTCACCGTGGCGCAATTGGCTAGCGCGATCGGCTTTTAACCGAAAGGTTAGAGTTTCGAGCCCTCCCGGGAGTGGTGTGTTGCTTTTTTCTTTGCTCTGATAGCTTTGAAGATATGTTCTGATGGTGGTGAAAGTGGGGCACGACTGTCTCCGCGGCGCAATTGGCTAGCGCGATCGGCTGTTAACCGAAAGGTTGGAGGTTAGAGCCCACCCGATGGTGGTGCGGCGTTTTTTTCTTTGCCCTGATAGCTCTGAAGAAATGTTCTGACGGTGGTGAGAGTGGAGCACGGCTGTATCCGTGGCGCAAATGGCGAGCGCGATCGGCTGTTAACCGAAAGGTTGGAGTTTCGAGCCCACCCGGTGGTTGTGCGGCGCTTTTGTTTTCTTTGCGCTAATAGCTTTGAAGATATGTTGTGATGGTGGTGAGAGTGGAGCAGGACTGTCTCCGTGGCGCAATTGGCTAGCGCGCTTGTCTGTTAACCGATAGGTTGGAGTTCGAGCCCTCCCGGGAGTGGTGTGTTGCTTTTTTCTTTGCGCTGATAGCTTTGAAGATATGTTCTGATGGTGGTTAGAGTGAAGCACGACTGTCTCCGTGGCGCAATTGGCTAGCGCGATCGGCTGTTAACCGAAAGGTTGGAGGTTCGAGCCCACGCGGTGGTGGTGCGGCGCTTTTTTTTCTTTGGGCTGATAGCTTTGAAGTTATGTTCTGATGGTGGTGAGAGTGGAGCAGGACTGTCTCCGTGGCGCAATTGGCTAGCGCGATCGGCTGTTAACCAAAAAATTGGTGGTTCGAGCCCACCGGGTGGTGGTGCGGCGCTTTTTTTTTCTTTGGGCTGATAGCTTTGAAGATATGTTCTGATGGTGGTGTGTGTGGAGCAGGACTGTCTCCGTGGCGCAATTGGCTTGCGTGATCGGCTGTTAACCGAAAGGTTGGAGTTTCGAGCCCACCCGGTGGGGGTGCGGCGCTTTTTTTTCTTTGGGCTGATAGCTTTGAAGATATGTTCTAATGGTGGTGAAAGTGGAGCAGGACTGTCTCCGTGGCGCAATTGGCTAGCTCGATCGGCTGTTAACTGAAAGGTTGGAGGTTCGAGTCCACGCGGTGGTGGTGCGGCGCTTTTTTTCCTTTAGGCTGATAGCTTTTAAGATATGTCTGATGGTGATGAGAGTGGAGCCAGACTGTCTTCGTGGCGCGATTGGCTAGCGCGATCAGCTGTTAACCGATATGTTAGAGGTTTGAGTCCACCCGTTTGTGGTGCGGCGCTTTTTTTTCTTTAGGCCTATAGGTTTCTAGATATGTTCTGATGGTGGCGAGAGTGGAGCACGACTGTCTCCGTGGCGCAATTGGCTAGCGCGATCGGCTGTTAACCGAAAGGTTGGAGGTTCGAGCCAACGCGGTGGTGGTGTGGCGCTTTTTTTCTTTGGGCTGATAGCTTTGAAATTATGTTTTGATGGTGGTGAGAGTGGAGCAGGACTGTCTCCTTGGCGCAATTGGCTAGCGCGATCGGCTGTTAACCGAAAAGTTGGAGGTTCGAGCCAGACTGGTGGTGGTGCGGCGCTTTTTTTTCTTTGGGCTGATAGCGTTGAAGATATGTTCTGATCGTGGTGAGAGTGGAGCATGACTGTCTCCGTGGCGCAATTGGCTAGCGCGATCGGCTGTTAACTGAAAAGTTGGAAGTTCGAGCCCTCCAGGGAGTGGTGTGTTGCTTTTCATTCTTTGGGCTGATAGCTTTGAAGATATGTTCTGATGGTGGTGAGAGTGGAGAAGGACTGTCTCCGTGGCGCAATTGGTTAGCGCGATCGGCTGTTAACCGAAAAGTTGGAGGTTCGAGCCCACCCGGTGGAGGTGCGGCGCTTTTTTCCCTTTGGGGTGATAGCTCTGAAGAAATGTTCTGACGGTGGTGAGAGTGGAGCACGACTGTCTCCGTGGCGCTATTATCTAGCGCGATCGCCCGTTAACCGAAAGGTTGGAGTTTTGAGCCCACCCGGTGGTGGTGCGGCGGTTTTTTTTCTTTGGGCTGATAGCTTTGAAGATATGTTCTGATGGTTGTGGGAGTGGAGCAGGACTGTCTCCATGGCACAATTGGCTAGCGCGATCGGCTGTTAACCGAAAAGTTGGAGTTTCGAGCGCACCCGGTGGTGGTGTGGCGCTTTTTTTTCTTTCGGCTGATAGCTTTGAAGATATATTCTGATTGTGGTGAGAGTGGAGCAGGTTTGTCTCCGTGGCGCAATTGGCTAGCGCGATCGGCTGTTAACCGAAAAATTGGAGGTTCGAGCCCAGCCAGTGGTGGTGCGGCGCTTTTTTTTCTTTGGGCTGATAGCTTTGAAGATATGTTCTGATGGTGGTGAGAATGGAGGAGGACTGTCTCCGTGGCGCAATTGGCTAGCGCGAGCGGCTGTTAACCGAAAGGTTGGAAGTTCGAGCCCTCCCGGGAGTGGTGTGTTGCTTTTTATTCTTTGGGCTGATAGCTTTGAATATATGTTCTGATGGTGGTGAGACTGGAGCACGACTGTCTTCGTGGCGCAATTGGCTAGCGCGATCAGCTGTTAACCGAAATGTTGGAGGTTCGAGCCCACCCGGTGGTGGTGCGGCGCTTTTTTTTCTCTAGGCTGATAGCTTTTAAGATATGTTCTGATGGTTGTGAGAGTGGAGCACGACTGTCTCCGTGGCGCAACGGGCTAGCGCGATCGGCTGTTAACTGAAAGGTTGGAAGTTCGAGCCCTCCAGGGAGTGGTGTGTTGCTTTTCATTCTTTGGGCTGATAGCTTTGAAGATATGTTCTGATGGTGGTGAGAGTGGAGAAGGACTGTCTCCGTGGCGCAATTGGTTAGCGTGATCGGCTGTTAACCGAACAGTTGGAGGTTCGAGCCCACCCGGTAGTGGTGCGGCGCTTTTTTGCCTTTGGGGTGATAGCTCTGAAGTAATGTTCTGACGGTGGTGAGAGTGGAGCACGACTGTCTCCGTGGCGCAATTGGCTAGCGCGATCGCCTGTTAACCGAAAGGTTGGAGTTTCGAGCCCACCCGGTGGTGGTGCGGCGCTTTTTTTTCTTTGGGCTGATAGCTTTGAAGATATGTTCTGATGGTGGTGAGAGTGAAGCAGGACTGTCTCCGTGGCGCCATTGGCTAGCGCGATCGGCTGTTAACCGAAAAATTGAAGGTTCGAGCCCACCCGGTGGTGGTGCGGCGCTTTTTTTTCTTTGGGCTGATAGCTTTGAAGATACGTTCTAATGGTGGTGAGAGTGGAGCAGGACTGTCTCCGTGGCGCAATTGGCTCGCGCGATCGGCTGTTAACCGAAAGGGTGGAGGTTCGAGCCCACCCGGCGGTGGTGCGGCGCTTTTTTTTCTTTGCGCTAATAGCTTTGAAGATATGTTGTGATGGTGGTGAGAGTGGAGCATGACTGTCTCCGTGGCGCAATTGGCTAGCGCGATCGGCTGTTAACCGAAAAGTTGAAGGTTCGAGCCCACCCAGTGGTGGTGCGGCGATTTTTTTTCTTTGGGCTGATAGCTTTGAAGATATGTTCTGATGGTGGTGAGAGTGGAGCAGGACTGTCTCCGTCGCGCAATTGGCTAGCGCGATCGGCTGTTACCCGAAAGGTTAGAGTTTCGAGCCCTCCCGGGAGTGGTGTGCTGCTTTTTTCTTTGCTCTGATAGCTTTGAAGATATGTTCTGATGGTGGTGAAAGTGGGGTACGACTGTCTCCGCGGCGCAATTGACTAGCGCGATCGGCTGTTAACCGAAAGCTGGGAGGTTCGAGCCCACCCGATGGTGGTGCGGCGTTTTTTTTTCTTTGCGCTGATAGCTCTGAAGAAATGTTCTGACGGTGGTGAGAGTGGAGCACGGCTGTATCCGTGGCGCAAATGGCGAGCGCGATCGGCTGTTAACCGAAAGGTTGGAGTTTCGAGCCCACCCGGTGGTGGTGCGGCGCTTTTGTTTTCTTTGCGCTAATAGCTTTGAAGATATGTTGTGATGGTGGTGAAAGTGGAGCAGGACTGTCTCCGTGGCGCAATTGGCTAGCGCGCTCGTCTGTTAACCGATAGGTTGGAGTTTCGAGCCCTCCCGGGAGTGGTGTGTTGCTTTTTTCTTTGCGCTGATAGCTTTGAAGATATGTTCTGATGGTGGTGAGAGTGAAGCACGACTGTCTCCGTGGCGCAATTGGCTAGCGCGATCGGCTGTTAACCGAAAGGTTGGAGGTTCGAGCCCACGCGGTGGTGGTGCGGCGCTTTTTTTTCTTTGGGCTGATAGCTTTGAAGATATGTTCTAATGGTGGTGAAAGTGGAGCAGGACTGTCTCCGTGGCGCAATTGGCTAGCGCGATCGGCTGTTAACCGAAAAATTGAAGGTTCGAGCCCACCCGGTGGTGGTGCGGCGCTTTTTTTTCTTTGGGCTGATAGCTTTGAAGATACGTTCTAATGGTGGTGAGAGTGGAGCAGGACTGTCTCCGTGGCGCAATTGGCTCGCGCGATCGGCTGTTAACCGAAAGGGTGGAGGTTCGAGCCCACCCGGCGGTGGTGCGGCGCTTTTTTTTCTTTGCGCTAATAGCTTTGAAGATATGTTGTGATGGTGGTGAGAGTGGAGCATGACTGTCTCCGTGGCGCAATTGGCTAGCGCGATCGGCTGTTAACCGAAAAGTTGAAGGTTCGAGCCCACCCAGTGGTGGTGCGGCGATTTTTTTTCTTTGGGCTGATAGCTTTGAAGATATGTTCTGATGGTGGTGAGAGTGGAGCAGGACTGTCTCCGTCGCGCAATTGGCTAGCGCGATCGGCTGTTACCCGAAAGGTTAGAGTTTCGAGCCCTCCGGGGAGTGGTGTGCTGCTTTTTTCTTTGCTCTGATAGCTTTGAAGATATGTTCTGATGGTGGTGAAAGTGGGGCACGACTGTCTCCGCGGCGCAATTGACTAGCGCGATCGGCTGTTAACCGAAAGCTGGGAGGTTCGAGCCCACCCGATGGTGGTGCGGCGTTTTTTTTTCTTTGCGCTGATAGCTCTGAAGAAATGTTCTGACGGTGGTGAGAGTGGAGCACGGCTGTATCCGTGGCGCAAATGGCGAGCGCGATCGGCTGTTAACCGAAAGGTTGGAGTTTCGAGCCCACCCGGTGGTGGTGCGGCGCTTTTGTTTTCTTTGCGCTAATAGCTTTGAAGATATGTTGTGATGGTGGTGAAAGTGGAGCAGGACTGTCTCCGTGGCGCAATTGGCTAGCGCGCTCGTCTGTTAACCGATAGGTTGGAGTTTCGAGCCCTCCCGGGAGTGGTGTGTTGCTTTTTTCTTTGCGCTGATAGCTTTGAAGATATGTTCTGATGGTGGTGAGAGTGAAGCACGACTGTCTCCGTGGCGCAATTGGCTAGCGCGATCGGCTGTTAACCGAAAGGTTGGAGGTTCGAGCCTACCCGGTGGTGGTGCGGAGCTTTTTTTCTTTGGGCTGATAGCTTTGAAGATATGTTCTGATGGTGGTGAGAGTGGAGCAGGACTGTCACCGTGGCGCAATTGGCTAGCGCGATCAGCTGTTAACCGAAAGGTTAGAGTTTCGAGCCCTCCCGGGAGTGGTGTGTTGCTTTTTTCTTTGCTCTGATAGCTTTGAAGATATGTTCTGATGGTGGTGAAAGTGGGGCACGACTGTCTCCGCGGCGCAATTGGCTAGCGCGATCGGCTGTTAACCGAAAGGTTGGAGGTTCGAGCCCACCCGATGGTGGTGCGGCGTTTTTTTCTTTGCCCTGATAGCTCTGAAGAAATGTTCTGACGGTGGTGAGAGTGGAGCACGGCTGTATCCGTGGCGCAAATGGCGAGCGCGATCGGCTGTTAACCGAAAGGTTGGAGTTTCGAGCCCACCCGGTGGTTGTGCGGCGCTTTTGTTTTCTTTGCGCTAATAGCTTTGAAGATATGTTGTGATGGTGGTGAGAGTGGAGCAGGACTGTCTCCGTGGCGCAATTGGCTAGCGCGCTTGTCTGTTAACCGATAGGTTGGAGTTCGAGCCCTCCCGGGAGTGGTGTGTTGCTTTTTTCTTTGCGCTGATAGCTTTGAAGATATGTTCTGATGGTGGTTAGAGTGAAGCACGACTGTCTCCGTGGCGCAATTGGCTAGCGCGATCGGCTGTTAACCGAAAGGTTGGAGGTTCGAGCCCACGCGGTGGTGGTGCGGCGCTTTTTTTTCTTTGGGCTGATAGCTTTGAAGTTATGTTCTGATGGTGGTGAGAGTGGAGCAGGACTGTCTCCGTGGCGCAATTGGCTAGCGCGATCGGCTGTTAACCAAAAAATTGGTGGTTCGAGCCCACCCGGTGGTGGTGCGGCGCTTTTTTTTCTTTGGGCTGATAGCTTTGAAGATATGTTCTGATGGTGGTGTGTGTGGAGCAGGACTGTCTCCGTGGCGCAATTGGCTTGCGTGATCGGCTGTTAACCGAAAGGTTGGAGTTTCGAGCCCACCCGGTGGGGGTGCGGCGCTTTTTTTTCTTTGGGCTGATAGCTTTGAAGATATGTTCTAATGGTGGTGAAAGTGGAGCAGGACTGTCTCCATGGCGCAATTGGCTAGCTCGATCGGCTGTTAACTGAAAGGTTGGAGGTTCGATTCCACGCGGTGGTGGTGCGGCGCTTTTTTTCCTTTAGGCTGATAGCTTTTAAGATATGTCTGATGGTGATGAGAGTGGAGCCAGACTGTCTTCGTGGCGCGATTGGCTAGCGCGATCAGCTGTTAACCGATATGTTAGAGGTTTGAGTCCACCCGTTTGTGGTGCGGCGCTTTTTTTTCTTTAGGCCTATAGGTTTCAAGATATGTTCTGATGGTGGCGAGAGTGGAGCACGACTGTCTCCGTGGCGCAATTGGCTAGCGCGATCGGCTGTTAACCGAAAGGTTGGAGGTTCGAACCAACGCTGTGGTGGTGCGGCGCTTTTTTTCTTTGGGCTGATAGCTTTGAAATTATGTTTTGATGGTGGTGAGAGTGGAGCAGGACTGTCTCCTTGGCGCAATTGGCTAGCGCGATCGGCTGTTAACCGAAAAGTTGGAGGTTCGAGCCAGACTGGTGGTGGTGCGGCGCTTTTTTTTCTTTGGGCTGATAGCTTTGAAGATATGTTCTGATCGTGGTGAGAGTGGAGCATGACTGTCTCCGTGGCGCAATTGGCTAGCGCGATCGGCTGTTAACTGAAAAGTTGGAAGTTCGAGCCCTCCAGGGAGTGGTGTGTTGCTTTTCATTCTTTGGGCTGATAGCTTTGAAGATATGTTCTGATGGTGGTGAGAGTGGAGAAGGACTGTCTCCTTGGCGCAATTGGTTAGCGCGATCGGCTGTTAACCGAAAAGTTGGAGGTTCGAGCCCACCCGGTGGAGGTGCGGCGCTTTTTTCCCTTTGGGGTGATAGCTCTGAAGAAATGTTCTGACGGTGGTGAGAGTGGAGCACGACTGTCTCCGTGGCGCTATTGGCTAGCGCGATCGCCCGTTAACCGAAAGGTTGGAGTTTCGAGCCCACCCGGTGGTGGTGCGGCGGTTTTTTTTTCTTTGGGCTGATAGCTTTGAAGATATGTTCTGATGGTTGTGGGAGTGGAGCAGGACTGTCTCCATGGCACAATTGGCTAGCGCGATCGGCTGTTAACCGAAAAGTTGGAGTTTCGAGCGCACCCGGTGGTGGTGTGGCGCTTTTTTTTCTTTCGGCTGATAGCTTTGAAGATATATTCTGATTGTGGTGAGAGTGGAGCAGGTTTGTCTCCGTGGCGCAATTGGCTAGCGCGATCGGCTGTTAACCGAAAAATTGGAGGTTCGAGCCCAGCCAGTGGTGGTGCGGCGCTTTTTTTTCTTTGGGCTGATAGCTTTGAAGATATGTTCTGATGGTGGTGAGAATGGAGGAGGACTGTCTCCGTGGCGCAATTGGCTAGCGCGATCAGCTGTTAACCGAAATGTTGGAGGTTCGAGCCCACCCGGTGGTGGTGCGGCGCTTTTTTTTCTTTAGGCTGATAGCTTTTAAGATATGTTCTGATGGTTGTGAGAGTGGAGCACGACTGTCTCCGTGGCGCAACGGGCTAGCGCGATCGGCTGTTAACTGAAAGGTTGGAAGTTCGAGCCCTCCAGGGAGTGGTGTGTTGCTTTTCATTCTTTGGGCTGATAGCTTTGAAGATATGTTCTGATGGTGGTGAGAGTGGAGAAGGACTGTCTCCGTGGCGCAATTGGTTAGCGTGATCGGCTGTTAACCGAACGGTTGGAGGTTCGAGCCCACCCGGTAGTGGTGCGGCGCTTTTTTGCCTTTGGGGTGATAGCTCTGAAGTAATGTTCTGACGGTGGTGAGAGTGGAGCACGACTGTCTCCGTGGCGCAATTGGCTAGCGCGATCGCCTGTTAACCGAAAGGTTGGAGTTTCGAGCCCACCCGGTGGTGGTGCGGCGCTTTTTTTTCTTTGGGCTGATAGCTTTGAAGATACGTTCTAATGGTGGTGAGAGTGGAGCAGGACTGTCTCCGTGGCGCAATTGGCTCGCGCGATCGGCTGTTAACCGAAAGGGTGGAGGTTCGAGCCCACCCGGCGGTGGTGCGGCGCTTTTTTTTCTTTGCGCTAATAGCTTTGAAGATATGTTGTGATGGTGGTGAGAGTGGAGCATAACTGTCTCCGTGGCGCAATTGGCTAGCGCGATCGGCTGTTAACCGAAAAGTTGAAGGTTCGAGCCCACCCAGTGGTGGTGCGGCGATTTTTTTTCTTTGGGCTGATAGCTTTGAAGATATGTTCTGATGGTGGTGAGAGTGGAGCAGGACTGTCTCCGTCGCGCAATTGGCTAGCGCGATCGGCTGTTACCCGAAAGGTTAGAGTTTCGAGCCCTCCCGGGAGTGGTGTGCTGCTTTTTTCTTTGCTCTGATAGCTTTGAAGATATGTTCTGATGGTGGTGAAAGTGGGGCACGACTGTCTCCGCGGCGCAATTGACTAGCGCGATCGGCTGTTAACCGAAAGCTGGGAGGTTCGAGCCCACCCGATGGTGGTGCGGCGTTTTTTTTTTCTTTGCGCTGATAGCTCTGAAGAAATGTTCTGACGGTGGTGAGAGTGGAGCACGGCTGTATCCGTGGCGCAAATGGCGAGCGCGATCGGCTGTTAACCGAAAGGTTGGAGTTTCGAGCCCACCCGGTGGTGGTGCGGCGCTTTTGTTTTCTTTGCGCTAATAGCTTTGAAGATATGTTGTGATGGTGGTGAAAGTGGAGCAGGACTGTCTCCGTGGCGCAATTGGCTAGCGCGCTCGTCTGTTAACCGATAGGTTGGAGTTTCGAGCCCTCCCGGGAGTGGTGTGTTGCTTTTTTCTTTGCGCTGATAGCTTTGAAGATATGTTCTGATGGTGGTGAGAGTGAAGCACGACTGTCTCCGTGGCGCAATTGGCTAGCGCGATCGGCTGTTAACCGAAAGGTTGGAGGTTCGAGCCTACCCGGTGGTGGTGCGGAGCTTTTTTTCTTTGGGCTGATAGCTTTGAAGATATGTTCTGATGGTGGTGAGAGTGGAGCAGGACTGTCACCGTGGCGCAATTGGCTAGCGCGATCAGCTGTTAACCGAAAGGTTAGAGTTTCGAGCCCTCCCGGGAGTGGTGTGTTGCTTTTTTCTTTGCTCTGATAGCTTTGAAGATATGTTCTGATGGTGGTGAAAGTGGGGCACGACTGTCTCCGCGGCGCAATTGGCTAGCGCGATCGGCTGTTAACCGAAAGGTTGGAGGTTCGAGCCCACCCGATGGTGGTGCGGCGTTTTTTTCTTTGCCCTGATAGCTCTGAAGAAATGTTCTGACGGTGGTGAGAGTGGAGCACGGCTGTATCCGTGGCGCAAATGGCGAGCGCGATCGGCTGTTAACCGAAAGGTTGGAGTTTCGAGCCCACCCGGTGGTTGTGCGGCGCTTTTGTTTTCTTTGCGCTAATAGCTTTGAAGATATGTTGTGATGGTGGTGAGAGTGGAGCAGGACTGTCTCCGTGGCGCAATTGGCTAGCGCGCTTGTCTGTTAACCGATAGGTTGGAGTTCGAGCCCTACCGGGAGTGGTGTGTTGCTTTTTTCTTTGCGCTGATAGCTTTGAAGATATGTTCTGATGGTGGTTAGAGTGAAGCACGACTGTCTCCGTGGCGCAATTGGCTAGCGCGATCGGCTGTTAACCGAAAGGTTGGAGGTTCGAGCCCACGCGGTGGTGGTGCGGCGCTTTTTTTTCTTTGGGCTGATAGCTTTGAAGTTATGTTCTGATGGTGGTGAGAGTGGAGCAGGACTGTCTCCGTGGCGCAATTGGCTAGCGCGATCGGCTGTTAACCAAAAAATTGGTGGTTCGAGCCCACCCGGTGGTGGTGCGGCGCTTTTTTTTTGGGCTGATAGCTTTGAAGATATGTTCTGATGGTGGTGTGTGTGGAGCAGGACTGTCTCCGTGGCGCAATTGGCTTGCGTGATCGGCTGTTAACCGAAAGGTTGGAGTTTCGAGCCCACCCGGTGGGGGTGCGGCGCTTTTTTTTCTTTGGGCTGATAGCTTTGAAGATATGTTCTAATGGTGGTGAAAGTGGAGCAGGACTGTCTCCGTGGCGCAATTGGCTAGCTCGATCGGCTGTTAACTGAAAGGTTGGAGGTTCGATTCCACGCGGTGGTGGTGCGGCGCTTTTTTTCCTTTAGGCTGATAGCTTTTAAGATATGTCTGATGGTGATGAGAGTGGAGCCAGACTGTCTTCGTGGCGCGATTGGCTAGCGCGATCAGCTGTTAACCGATATGTTAGAGGTTTGAGTCCACCCGTTTGTGGTGCGGCGCTTTTTTTTCTTTAGGCCTATAGGTTTCAAGATATGTTCTGATGGTGGCGAGAGTGGAGCACGACTGTCTCCGTGGCGCAATTGGCTAGCGCGATCGGCTGTTAACCGAAAGGTTGGAGGTTCGAGCCAACGCGGTGGTGGTGCGGCGCTTTTTTTCTTTGGGCTGATAGCTTTGAAATTATGTTTTGATGGTGGTGAGAGTGGAGCAGGACTGTCTCCTTGGCG